>NW_006239197.1:0-46163 GCF_000226075.1 Solanum tuberosum | reverse complement strand
TATTAACTTTAATGTTGCCTTAATGTTGTATGTTGTCTTAATTTTATTCCTACATATTATAGCTAGGACTACCAAGTAATAGGATATTACATACAAGTTCTGGACAGCCTATCAGTTCTGCTAATGTTACTGGGGACCTTGGTTTCAAACCAAGAACTGGTGTAAGGTGGAAGGGGAAAAAAGCAATGACATCAAATCAACTTGAAGTGATGAGGGATGAGATGAGAGTGAACAAAAGACAGAAAAAGGCTTCTTCACAATCCTAGGAACAATGGAAGTAGTTAAAACATTTTGATAGTTTTTTGAGATCAAAGTTGATGTAATCTTATTTATCATGTTAGTGGGCAAGTTATTTACCATATTTGTATGTTTTGAAGTTGTTATCAACTAATGTATGCTACATTTGCTTGTTTTAATCCAATTGTGCTTTTTATTGTACTTTGTATCCAATTGTGTTTTGTATATGCATTTTACATTAATCATAAACACTTACGAAGTAGTAACATACACAATAACCGTTCATAGAAACAAGGATATTGCATCCAACACAAAATCAAGTTCATTGACTTTAACCATACATACTAGCAAACATAAACACTTTGAAACTTACATCAACCAAAAGAAATCTTCAACTAGCTATTTTGATTCAAACAACAACCTATGATAACATAAGGAAATCTTTCAACTACCTATTATGATCCAAACAACAACATCAACTACCTATTTTGATCCAAACAGCAACATACATGATTAAGAGACACACCATGAACATTCTATTAAGGCTAAAGTAGCTACTCCATTTCTTCTTCACCTCAATCAATTTGTCTACCTCTTCACAGTCTGAAAACACTCCATCCATCTCTTTCAAACTAGATTGTTCTTCCAACTGGGTAAAGACAGATTGAGCTTCCATCTCCGTAATTTGTCTATCATTGAAACCATTGATTTCTTCCACCTTCTTCATTTTCTTTTCATTTGCAACTAATAGTTCATTCATGTCCTTCATTTTCTTCACCAATTTATGAATGCCGAACTTAGAGCGTTCATTAATCACATCATCCCTCCATCGAAAATATTTACACTTTCGTGATCCATAGTATGGGCAAGACCAAAATCTTCTACCCGGATTATTATCAAACCAAGAAGTTTTCAAAGTGAGCAACAAATCATGAAAGCATCACACTTCCTCGTCAACTTTGGATCATCTTTATCAAAACAAATGCTATTCAAATCCAATTTTACGTCTTCCATGGATAACCCTAACAAAAAAAAATTAGAAATCTGAAAAAAGAAATTAGAAGCACTAAATAACAATAGAGCAAATAAAATCAAGAAAGAAATCTGAAATTAAAGAAAATAATTTGCTTAATAGAAAGCTTACCTGGCCCTTCAATGGTGGTCTTTCGGGTCTGTATTACAGCGAAAGAGAAGAGTGTAAATTGAATTAGAATTATAGGTAAAAAGAAATAGATATAATTTAATCCCTGTATTGATACGTGGCATTTAATGATTGGCGTAAAAAAAATTATCTGGTGCCATACGCACCTATGCATCGTGTTTTCACTCACTTGACCAAATGGGCAAATATATATGTTTAAAATACGATATTAAATAGTAAAGGTATGTAATAGGTCCTCATGAAAGTTTAGTATCGCAACAGCAAATCCGACCAGAGTTGAGGTATTTTTCAGACCCTTATCCCCTCAAAAAATGTCTAAAGTTTTATCTCTTTCATATTTCTAATTAAATTTTATTGGGAAAAGGCTCAAATATGCCATCGAACTTTCAGAAAAGGCTCATTTATGCCATCCGTTAAAAGTTTGGCTCATCTATGCCATTACCGTTTAAGAAAAGGCTCATTCATGCCATTATTTTTTAACGGTGGTTTTGCAAAACTATTCTAACCTAGAAAATGACAACAAATTGGCAATACATATTATGCAGTTAATATTACACAGTTTATCTATTATTAAATGCAGCTAGATTTGGAAAAACCAAGGTAAGAAGAGGTTACTCCCTCCATCCCAAAATATTTGTCACGTTTGTTTCTCCACAATTAAACTATATGAACTTTTAACAATTACCATGTATTTTTTCACTATATTGATATGAGAAGAATTGCAACTTATACTATTTTTCATATACTTTTCAAATAACTAAATTTTAATTTTAAAATATTAAATTAGTTCAGTCACCTTAACTCCGAAGATTAATCAACCTAACTGACATAGGTTCCTACCATATGTGCAAGATTTTAATGTCAACCTTATGAAAAACAATGGATTAAATTTTCAAAAAATGAAAATAAAATTATGACTACTTTTCAACTGATATATAAACTATATTCTAGAATACTTATATTGGGAAAATTTATCTTATTTGGTTACTTTCTTCTTTCCGTGATTAAGACCTTAGAGAATCAACATGTATAAGCTAATACTGTTTCAACACTAAACATATTTATCTTTTTAAGGTAGATTAGGGACTCTTATCTAAATCACATACTTATCCTTATATTGACATTTATAGAAAGAAAAAAAAACTCCTTAGAAACAGCAAGAAATAAAATACGAGTAATAACAACTAATTAAGGTATAATCCAACTAGTTTAACTGAAAATCAATTATTGTTATAACTAGATAATTTATAATCACATAAATATTCAAAACTTGTTTTAGATTATAAATTTTAAAAACCATCATTACAGTCAAACACAATCATAGAAGACATGACTACTATTACTTTGAGTGCAAGATTTTTCTTTTGACTTTTGTTTTTACATTCTGCCTAAAAGCCATTTAGATTTGGATTTTAGGATCAAAATTCAAAAAAGTACTCTCTTCTGAGTCTTGCTATTTATCCTCAATGGACTGGCACCCAATAGTCCTTTGTGTCACAAATTTCTATGTTTGTTAGAATTTTTATGATTTTCACATTATCTAGTATCGTGTGGCTTATATTTAACGGATAACGAATCTCATTTACTTGTTTATAGTTTGAATTACCTAGGTAAAAAAAAATTGGACTCCGCCAGAATGTTTTTGGTAAATATTTTTGGATTTTAGACTTCAAAGTCTAAAGGACAATTATTAGTGAATCTGATTCTGATAATAGTATTTTCCTTTTCAATATTGGCATATTATTATTCCGACTCCATGTGAAGAAGTAAATTCTTGAAATCCCATTGTTTGAAATAACAAGTCGAAATCCCCTTTTTTTCCTTTTATAATAACTTACGCGGACATGCACTAATTCGATAGAGTGTCTTCCATCCGCACAAATATCAAATAATTTGTTCATCAAAATATTATGATTCTAAAACTACTTCCATTAACCACACTAGATCAGACCCTTGATTACAAGTCGATATCCTCTTTAAGCATTACGTTTTAGCCAATCATTATTTACCACTTAAAAGGTAAAGATCGAGCTTTAATTCCTACTATGATTGATGCAGAGTAAATAACCAAAACACACTATATATTCACTATGAATTAACTCATGTAAAAGTTGGATATGGTACCCTTGATAGTAAATAAAATTGGGAAAAGGCTCAAATATGCCATCGAACTTTCAGAAAAGGCTCATTTATGTCATCCGTTAAAAGTTTGGCTCATCTATGCCATTACCGTTTAAGAAAAGGCTCATTCATGCCATTATTTTTTAACGGTGGTTTTGCAAAACCATTTTTTACACGTGGCCAATTATAATTCGGCCACATCATTATTTTTTTCAGAATTTTGATTTTTTATTATTAAAAAAATAATGACGTGGCCGAATTATAATTGGCCACGTGTAAAAAATGGTTTTGCAAAACCACCGTTAAAAAATAATGGCATGAATGAGCCTTTTCTTAAACGGTAATGGCATAGATGAGCCAAACTTTTAACGGATGACATAAATGAGCCTTTTCTGAAAGTTCGATGGCATATTTGAGCCTTTTCCCAATTTTATTTACTATCAAGGGTACCATATCCAACTTTTACATGAGTTAATTCATAGTGAATATATAGTGTGTTTTGGTTATTTACTCTGCATCAATCATAGTAGGAATTAAAGCTCGATCTTTACCTTTTAAGTGGTAAATAATGATTGGCTAAAACGTAATGCTTAAAGAGGATATCGACTTGTAATCAAGGGTCTGATCTAGTGTGGTTAATGGAAGTAGTTTTAGAATCATAATATTTTGATGAACAAATTATTTGATATTTGTGCGGATGGAAGACACTCTATCGAATTAGTGCATGTCCGCGTAAGTTATTATAAAAGGAAAAAAAGGGGATTTCGACTTGTTATTTCAAACAATGGGATTTCAAGAATTTACTTCTTCACATGGAGTCGGAATAATAATATGCCAATATTGAAAAGGAAAATACTATTATCAGAATCAGATTCACTAATAATTGTCCTTTAGACTTTGAAGTCTAAAATCCAAAAATATTTACCAAAAACATTCTGGCGGAGTCCAATTTTTTTTTACCTAGGTAATTCAAACTATAAACAAGTAAATGAGATTCGTTATCCGTTAAATATAAGCCACACGATACTAGATAATGTGAAAATCATAAAAATTCTAACAAACATAGAAATTTGTGACACAAAGGACTATTGGGTGCCAGTCCATTGAGGATAAATAGCAAGACTCAGAAGAGAGTACTTTTTTGAATTTTGATCCTAAAATCCAAATCTAAATGGCTTTTAGGCAGAATGTAAAAACAAAAGTCAAAAGAAAAATCTTGCACTCAAAGTAATAGTAGTCATGTCTTCTATGATTGTGTTTGACTGTAATGATGGTTTTTAAAATTTATAATCTAAAACAAGTTTTGAATATTTATGTGATTATAAATTATCTAGTTATAACAATAATTGATTTTCAGTTAAACTAGTTGGATTATACCTTAATTAGTTGTTATTACTCGTATTTTATTTCTTGCTGTTTCTAAGGAGTTTTTTTTTCTTTCTATAAATGTCAATATAAGGATAAGTATGTGATTTAGATAAGAGTCCCTAATCTACCTTAAAAAGATAAATATGTTTAGTGTTGAAACAGTATTAGCTTATACATGTTGATTCTCTAAGGTCTTAATCACGGAAAGAAGAAAGTAACCAAATAAGATAAATTTTCCCAATATAAGTATTCTAGAATATAGTTTATATATCAGTTGAAAAGTAGTCATAATTTTATTTTCATTTTTTGAAAATTTAATCCATTGTTTTTCATAAGGTTGACATTAAAATCTTGCACATATGGTAGGAACCTATGTCAGTTAGGTTGATTAATCTTCGGAGTTAAGGTGACTGAACTAATTTAATATTTTAAAATTAAAATTTAGTTATTTGAAAAGTATATGAAAAATAGTATAAGTTGCAATTCTTCTCATATCAATATAGTGAAAAAATACATGGTAATTGTTAAAAGTTCATATAGTTTAATTGTGGAGAAACAAACGTGACAAATATTTTGGGATGGAGGGAGTAACCTCTTCTTACCTTGGTTTTTCCAAATCTAGCTGCATTTAATAATAGATAAACTGTGTAATATTAACTGCATAATATGTATTGCCAATTTGTTGTCATTTTCTAGGTTAGTTAGTGATATGTATACCTTAGGTTATGTAAATTTTTTAGAATATATGTGTTTTCTGTTGATTTGACATGTGAAAACAATGCATGTACCTTCTTAGACTGCTTGCAGATGCAAAATCACCTAATTTATCTCTTCAAGGCTTCTAAAGAATTGCTACTCAAAGAACAATCTTTTATCTGTGATTGATCAAAACAAAAACAAAAAATGTCTCAGTTTGCTTTTCATGCATTTCTGAGTTTGGCAACAAAAACAGGCAAGTCTTTTGGAAATCATCTTCATTCAGCTTTATCAAATGCTGGTATTCGCGCATTCAGTGTTGATGAACTTGATATAGATGAAAAAGGGTGCAAAGAATTGCAGAAAACAATTCAAGAATCAAGAATTCTCATTGTTGTTTTGTCAAAAGACTATACCTCTTCAGAGAGGTGCCTTGATGAACTTGTGTTTATACTTGAGAGCAAGAAACTTTTTGGACGTTTCGTTTTACCTGTGTTTTATGATGTGGATCCATCAGAAGTCAGGAAACAAAAAGGAAGTTTTGAACAAGATTTTTTAATGTATGAACAGAGATATAGATCCGGGACCGAGGAAAGGAGACTGGAATGGTTGCAGAAGGTGAAGGAATGGAAGGCTTCTCTAACAGAAGTTGCTGATTTGGGAGGAATGGTCTTACAGAATCAATCTGATGGGTAAGCTCTTACTAGAATTACAAATTGTTTCATTCCCTTTTCTAAGATGATCTTTCATGTGACTGAAAATGGAACTCATTGTAATTTTCAGGTGTGAGTCAAGGTTTATTCAGGAGATTGTGAAGGTGGTTGCAGGAAGACTAAATCGTGCAGTTTTGAGTGTAGCTCTCCACCCCGTTGGAATAGATTCTCGAGTTAAAGACATAAATCTCTGGTTGCAGGATGGATCAACTAGTGTTGATATTATGGCTATATATGGTATGGGGGGGCTAGGTAAATCTACCCTTGCCAAGACTGCTTATAATCTTAACTTTGACAAATTTGATGGCAGCAGCTTTCTTGCTGATGTGAATAAAACTTCAGAAAGATATGATGGTCTGGTAAGTCTACAAAGACAACTTCTTTCAAATGTTCTAGGGAAGAAGGTTGAAAAGATATACAATGTTGATGAAGGAGTCATCAAGATTCAAGAGGCCATCCATTGCAGAAGAATTCTTCTTGTTCTCGATGATGTGGATGATCGAGATCAGCTAAATGCGGTTCTTGGGATGCGAGAATGGTTTTATCCAGGTAGTAAAATAATCATAACAACCAGAAATCAGCACCTGTTTGATGCTAGTGAGGTCTGCAGTTGTAAGATGTATAAGGTCATGCCATTGAATGCTCAAGAATCGATTCGACTCTTCAGCTGGCATGCTTTTGGAAAAGAAAAACCTTCCGAAGATCATGAGGACCTTTCAGAAAAGGTGATACTTCATTGTAAAGGAACTCCTTTGGCTCTCAAAGTTTTAGGTTCTTCTCTTTGTGACAGAAGTATAGAGGTGTGGGAGAGTGCATTAAGGAAGTTAAAGGCAATCCCTGACAATAAGATCTTGGAAAAACTTAGAATCAGCTACGATTTGCTGCCAGATGATGATGATGTACAGAAAATATTCCTTGATATTGTCTGTTTCTTTGTGGGAAAGGATAGAGACTATGCAGTTACTATACTCGATGGATGTGGTTTTTTCTCAGTAGTAGGAATTCAGATTCTTTCAGATAGATGTCTGATAGAAATGGACAAGGATAAGCTGAAAATGCATTCATTGATTCAAGATATGGGAAGAGAAATTATCCGCCTAGAATCCCCTTGGGAGCCTCAGAAAAGAAGCAGAGTTTGGCGATACAGAGATTCCTTCAATATATTGAGTACAAAAACTGTAAGAAATCTTACTCTTTGGTATTGTATATGCATTATGATTGACTGTAATATATAAACAATTGTTGTTCTTCTATCAGGGAACTGAAAATATTGAAGGTCTGGTTCTTGACAAGGGAATGTCCAACAAATTGTCCAAAGCAGTCAAATCTGTCAGATCGTATTTCTTCAGTGAAGATGCTGGTCCGATAGGTCATGGCTATCCAAGAAAACGCCGCAAGCATTTGGAGCATTTTGATGATGCCAGCACAGAAGGTTCAGACAGTATAGAATTTGAAGCTGATGCATTTTCCAGAATGCAGAGGCTGAGGATTCTCCAGCTTAGTTATGTAAGCTTAACTGGATTCTATAGTTTGTTTCCGAAAGGCCTAAGATTACTATGTTGGTCTGGATTTCATATGAAGATCATCCCTGAGTATCTCCCTATAGAGAGCCTGGTTGCCCTTGAAATGAAAAAAAGTTATTTGGAAAAAGCCTGGGAGGGAATTAAGGTATGCTATAAATGTGTTTCCTTTCGATCTACTGCAGGAAAATGACTTTTGAATCAGACTTAACTTTACCTCTTACTTCATGTTGCAGATTCTTAGATCATTAAAGATCCTCAACCTTAGTCATTCCCATTTTCTAAAAAGAACTCCTGATTTTTCTGGACTTCCCCATCTGAAAACATTGATCCTGAAAGACTGCATTAAGTTGGTCAAGATTCATGAATCAATTGGATGCCTTGACGGACTTGTCTATCTGAACTTGAGAGACTGCAAGAATCTAAGGAAACTCCCTGGAAGCCTTTGTAAGCTCAAATCCTTAGAAAAACTTATTATCTCTGGCTGTTCTAGACTAGTTACGTCAGCAATAGAGCTAGGCAAGTTAGAATCATTGACAACCCTGCAGGCTGATGGAATGAATTTTGGACAGCTAGCCCCGGTGGGTGGTAACATGAATTCATGGAGTGCCCTCTGGAAAACTTGGTCATCAAAGTTGAGAAGATCCCCAGGCTCTAACCAGTTTTCGTTCTCTTCTTTATCAAGTTCGCTCGTCAGCTTAAGTCTTTCTAGTTGCAACTTAACAGACGATGCTCTATCCTTCGGCCTCAGCAACCTTCCCTCATTATGCTTCTTGAATCTAAGTGAAAACTTGATTTATAACCTGCCTCAGAGTATCAAAAATCTTGGTAAGCTCCAAGACCTTTGGTTAGATGGATGTCAAAGCCTCCTATCTCTGCCAGAGCTTCCGTCAAGCCTTGTTAAGCTAAAGGCAGTTAGATGCTCATCACTGGAAACAGTCACAAATCTACCAAACCTAATGACAACTCTCTTTTTAGATGTCATGGAAAGTGAGAGCTTAACTGAGATTTCAGGAATTTTCAAGCTAAAGCCCATTGATAATTTTGAAGTGGAAATATTGAATGCTCTACGCCTTCTTCTCAACCTAGATAACACATTCGATACAGTGGTGGAAATATTTAATAGGTTCACCAAAACAAAAAGGATGTATTCAGTACAGCAGGTAAGTTTTGTTTCTTACTGTAAACTTTCTCCTCAACCTGTTGAGCAAATCCAATGTTAAGTACCTTTTCTTTTTCCTTTTTGGCATCAGGGACTCTATGAATTTGGAATCTTCAGTACTTATTTTCCAGGAAATGAGGTTCCAAGCTGGTTCAGCAACAAAAGTGAACAGAGATTGTTGACATTGTATGTGGATTCACTTCCTAATATCAAGATAACAGGACTGCTTATTTGCATCGTCTATGCACGTTCTAGTCCTCGTATATTTAGCTATTTTAGTAAATTCGTGGGATCTCATACAATTGACATCAAAGTCCAAAACATAACACAGGGTCTTAAGTGGATTTATGCCCCATCATTCATTGGCATTCCAGGAGAGAACAACAAGTTGACATTTTTATGCCACTGGAAGTTTGGCAAGTATTTACAAACAGGTGATCAGATTAATGTTTCATTGCCTTGTTGGGGTAAAACTTTTAAGATGAAAGAGTTTGGAGCTACACTTGCTTATAACAATCCAGATTTAGACCAGTCCTCAGCATCTACTAGTGAAACAAGAGTGCTTGCAACGCGACATACTCCACTTAGTGATTATCAATCTGAAGAAAGTGTCATGGAAGGCTTCATGCCTTTATATCAGTTGGCGGTTCATCATTACTATCTTTCTCACCCTGAGTACTATGTCATGCGTGACAATGCAGATTTTGTTGTGAGGGCAATCTTGAACGAGAAATTGTTCGAGGATTATGATGTGCAGACTGCAGGTTCAGGTATGTGCTTCTTATATATCTTGCATATCAAAAACTTTATCATGACATATACTCATTTGTGTACTATTGGATGATCATGTATTATATATGGTCTATTGATGGAGCAGGGGCAGAAGAAGAGGATGATGATGATAGCATCTTCGATTATGATGAGGATGAAGACGAAGAGGCTGCACTAGCAGAGCTCGAGGAGCTGTTGGAAAGATCTTGGTGAAGGAAATGAAACAATGGTGCAGCAGTTTTAACCTAAGTTGCTCGGACTCTCCAAATATGTTGTCGCACTCGTGTCGGATCCTTTAGAAATACACTATTTTTGGAGGATCCGATACGCACCCGTCGATATTTTTGAAGAGTCCGTAACATAGATTTTAACACATTGACAGAGCTAAAACAATTTGTTATACTTGGAGGTGAATGATTTATAAACACATAGGTTCTTTTCCTTGGTCCCTTGATTATAGCTGCACAAATGGTATGTTGTTTTAGATCACAAATTTAAAAATTCTTTCTTCTTTATAAAATTTTGTGTTAAGTAAAATGATGTCACATTAATTGGCACGGGAAAGTAGTCCATCCATTCCAAAATAAGTAGTGGAGTAATGTTATTAACTTAGGCACAATCCTTACAAAAATTTGAAAACTACTTAGTTTTAGAAAGTAAGATGTAACTTTACTAACTTACCCTTAATAAGGCTAAAATTGAAATAACATCATTAATGCCTTCTGAAATACATAAAACATTCTTAAAATAAGGCTAAAATTGGAATAACATCATTAATGTCTTCCGGAATACATAAAACATTCTTAAAATGAAATGGTAAAAACATCACTTATTTTGTACTCCTATTCTACTTTATGTAGCAGACTTCATTTTTAGTTTTTTCCAAAAAAAAATATCATCTTACTATAATTAGAAATAATTTAGCTTTGATATCGTATCAAGTCAAATGACACCACATAAAATGGGACGGGGAGAGTAATAATTTCTTCTCAAACCCCAATAATCATTAGTCCCTTTGAATGCATCAGGAAAATAGTCTCTCTTATCCACTCAAAATTTGGATTGTTTGGCCTGCAGCCTCTCCCCTTGAGAGATGAATCTTGGTCCAGTCTCACAGTGCTCATTCAATGTCTCATCTTCTACAATTCCACGTTTTCAGATAACTTCTTTCCCCCCTTCTTCACAGTCCTTGTCGTTGAGGAGGACTATTACTCCTTTGGCAATCTCAGCAATTGGGTCCAGAAAAGTTATTCCAGCGCGAGACCGAGTCATAGATTTTGGAAAATACAAAGGTAAAATGCTGGGAACACTCCCATCCAAATACCTCAAATGGGTGACAAAGAATCTCCGAGCTCGCGACTTTGAAGAATGGGCTCAGCTAGCAGATCAAGTCCTCTCTGACCCTATCTATAAGGACCGAATTGAGTGGGAGTTCGCCCAAAATCTCCTTAACGGCGACGTTTCACCGGCAGGGACACAGACTGCCGTTTCCGAGTTGCTGGAAATCAGCACCAGATTCCGTTGGGACAATGACGATAAGTTGGGTTGGAGCAAAATTGATTTTGAGTTACTTGGGACCTCTAAAGGTGGTCGAATACCAAGGCTTTCCGATTCCTCCAATAATTCAATTAGGGTTGAAGATAAAAAGGGTACAGATGGAGTTGATAGTTATCAGGAGGATGGCGAAAAAGACAATAGGGAGAGAAGACGGGAAAGGGTAAAGTTACAGAGGAGACAGAATGAATCTGGCTCAACTAGTATTACACAAAGAAGAGCAAATTCTGATCATTTCAATCAGCCTAAATCAGATCCAATCCGCTCATTTGACACCACTAATTATAACACTAGTAGCGGTAGAACGAAAACTCCAAGTCGTTTTCCGGGTCGTGAATCCTTGTTGAAGAAAGCCTTGTCTCTGGGTACCAGCAAAAATATCTCAAATTAATTAATTTGTTGTACTTGGGAGGTGAAACACATTGTTTGTGTATCATTTTAGTGTAGGAGATAAGTTTTAACCTTAACCACAATAATCAACATTTGTTTCTATCATTAACTAGCAAGTGTTGTACGTGTATCTTGTGTCAATCAATACAAATGTTATATTGAAGACGAACAAAAGTTGTTTGAATTAATGTAAGATGCGTCCTTTCGTTGGTTAATACTTAATGCTAACCTTACTTTCTCAACATTGCAAGTACTCAACTTCGCCTTATTATGATAATTCCCGCTGCCACTTTGAGCAAAGATATTTGACCTACTGATTTGCAGAGTAGATTTCAAGCTTTCAGTTTTTCAACTTTCGATGAGCACATACAAGACAATATTCTAAATCATTAGGGAAACATCATATTTCCTTCAAGAATGAAAACACACTACATTTTATTTCATTAACCAATCTTTATTCAATACATCAATCAACCAGAAAGAAAATTGGTCCAAAAGACCAGATATTCAATCTTATTAGCAAATAATACTACTATATCTTCATAAAATGAATTAGAACATAATTAAATGGTATATATTTTTTCAAGAAACAAACATGAGTAGTTGATTTATACTTCTAGTTATTATCCCACCAAAACTGTTCTTGAAGATCATCAATCACTTTCTTGTCAACTTGGAATGCTTTAGCAAGGACATCGTCATTAATTGGTGGGTCTGAGCCAAATAGTGCGTTTGCAACAGTGATAACTCCTGCATTTTGGCTGCTCAGACCAGCGAATGCAATAGCAAGCATTATATTTCCTTCAAAAATGAAAATACACTGTATTTAATTTCATTAACCAATCTTTATTCAAATAACATCAATCAACCTGAATGAAAAAATCAGTCCCAGATACTATATCTTCATAACATGTAATTAGAACATCATTAATTGAATGGTATATATTTTTAAAGAAACAAACATGATCAGTTGTTGGTTTATACTTTTAGTTATTATCCCACCAAAATTGTTCTTGAAGATCATCAATGGCTTTCTTGTCAACTTGAAATGCTTTAGCGAGGACATCGTCATTAATTGGTGGATCTGAGCCAAATACTGCATTTGCAACAGTGATAACTCCTGCATTTTGACTGCTCAGACCAGCAAATGCAATGGCATTAGTCTTTCCCACATTAAGTTGAAAATGAATTAGACCCTCGGGAAAAACAAAGACATCACCAGAATTCAAAATCTTGGTGAATAATTTGTTCTTCATATTTGGTCCAGGGTTAGAAAGGACGAAACCAACATAGAGTCTTCCCTTGAGAACAACAAGAACCTCAGTTCCTCTAGGATGTGTATGAGGTGGATTGAGACCTCGTCGTGCAAAGTCAATACGAGCTAAAGAAATGCCTAGAGTGTTGAGCCCAGGTAAATTGTTGACATTGACAGCAGTAACAATTGATCCAAGTTGATTTGACGTATTTCCAGGCTTGTTTAGGCCTGATCTGAAGAAGTCATCAGCCGTGACAAGTTTTGGATACTTGCAAACTTTTCCATTCACGAAAACTGCATGAAAACAAATACATTAGAAACCAGAAAAAGAAAAGCAAGCACTTTGTATTCATTTAAAAACGCGAAGTTAGAACTTAAGTAGTAATTAATCTCAATTACCAGTTGTTTTAGAGTCATTAACAGCAACACAGAAATCCTGCAAGGGACTTGGGTCTGAGGCAGTGCTAGGTGAAGATGCCAAAGCCAATATGGCAATGGTTATAACAAGAAACTTCAGGGCCAAAGCCATAATTAACTAGATAATAATCTTCTAATTAATTGAAACGATGCTGCTTTAGTTTTATGTCTTGTAAGCTTGGAGAATGAAGGTGATAAACTTTGCATGAGAATGGTGGCTATTTATAGATGAAATTTCTTGAATGGGTCCTCAAGTTAAACTCCCCAAAATAAACAATGAATTAATTAAGGTAGCTTCTACCAAGTCTTTGATGATTAGTTTATAATAAACCCAAATCCTAAACCCTTCTTCAACAACTACAGAGACTAATTAATCCCCTGGGCCATTGGAAATGGTCAGTATTATGAAATAAGGAGTAACAAAGTCAAAATTGGAAAGTTATTAGAAAAGGTAAAACTTTCAATAGTACTTTACATGCTTTGATATGAAAAAATGTAAGATCAAAGTTTAAGGGATGGGAGATATTTTACCAATTCAACTTCCCTTTATTTAAACAAATTTCGATTACTGCGAATGTTCACAAAAAATTATATTCTAGTAAGATTTAGTCATTAATAGTTACGTTGTTGACGAAACTTCATGACATAATTGTTTAAATATTCACCATTGAAGACTTGGGTGATGCATGCAGAAGCCAAATCCACACTTTGTTTTGATCAAATTGTTATGTTATCTTATAAATAGACACTACACTCTGCTCATATTTCTCACAGATAAAACAGAGTACATAAATTAAATTGTCTCTAACATATATATACACAGAGTTTGAACTAATTGTTATGGCTCTCAAGTACTTTGTATTAACCATTGCAATATTGGCTGTGGTGACTTCAATAAGCCATGCATCTGATCCTAGTCCTTTACAAGACTTTTGTGTTGCTGTTGAGGATTCCAAGTCTGCTGGTAATTTTGATACTTCTTGCTGCTTTTCTTGTGATTTCTGTGTACAGTTTTCGTGAATGGGAAATTTTGCAAGGATCCAAAGGATGTTACTGCAGATGACTTCTTTAGACCAGGGTTAAATGTACCTGGAAATACTTCAAATCAACTTGGATCTGTTGTGATTGCTGTGAATGTAAACAACTTGCCTGGACTCAACACTTTAGGCATTTCTTTAGCTCGTATTGATTTTGCACCGTACGGTCTCAACCCACCTCATACTCACCCTCGAGGAACTGAAGTTCTTGTTGTCCTTGAGGGCACGCTCTACGTTGGATTTGTTCTTTCGAACCCTGGTCCAAATATGAAGAACAAACTCTTTACCAAGATTCTACATCCCGGAGATGTGTTCGTTTTTCCAATAGGTCTGATACATTTTCAGTTTAATGTGGGAAAGACTAAGGCCGTTGCATTTGCTGGACTCAGTAGCCAAAATCCAGTAGTCATCACCATTGCAAATGCAATATTTGGCTCAGATCCACCTATCAATGATGATGTTCTTGCAAAAGCATTCCAAGTTGACAAGAAAGTTGTGGATTATCTCCAATCACAATTCTGGTGGGATAACAACTAAATTAGTATGCTGTTATCATTTGTGCTTATGTTTGGAATTTAGGAAATCATAAATAAATCTCATGATCCAGCATTGTGGACTGGTTTCATTGATCTTTGTATTGGATTTCTCATGGTTTGTTCTGGTTATAATTTATCGCGTGTTACAGTAATGTTCTCAAAACTATACACAAGCATCAAATTAAAACACATTATAGTATTTATTGAATTTGATCAAGTATTTACACATACTAGTTCTGGACACGTGCTTCACACGTGAGTCTCCTAAAAACATTAAATACGTAATACGATATAAGTTATGTCAAAATCACATTGTAATAAGTATCACAAACTATTCAACAAAAAATACAACTTGAAACAGATGAACTATCAACCTATTCAAATAACTCCTTTATTGTATGTCAAATGATTAGACATTCGATGAACAACACGACATAATCGGGTGATTACCATATTAAGTTACATTTTTATGTTATTAGGTCCAAACATGTGATATATTAGTATGAGAAAAATGAATATACAAAAATAATTAAGTGACTCTGATTTTATTGCAGAAGGAAATTTCTATATACATAATACTTTGTAGTTATCCTTTATTATTTCATCCACTGACGGGTGAGGATTAGGAATACTCTTGATGTTAATTTATATAAGAATTTAACATTTTTTTAAAATTACATAAGATTTTAATATAAATTCATCATTAATACTAATTGATAACCGAAGGAAATCAATAGGATTTGATTGAATCACATACAGCCTCTATTAATATTTATGTTATCCATCACACGAGAACTTGATCGTGCTTCGTTTGATCCTTAAAGTAATTGTTAAAGAATCAATATTTTCTCTTCGATTGATTATACATGCTCTCTATTGTTCGAATGTAACATTATCCCTTGATTTTTTAAAATTATATTATGGAAATTGTTTTGGACTGATGATTGAAAATGAAGCTTAACAAATTTAGCATCTATTATAGATTAAATAAGGGGTGGTCGATTCTTAATCAATAAGTCAAAATATATACTCTGATAATGTTTTTGTTTCATTTATATGGCACTGAATAAGCATTTCACAATATGTTTTGATGTCACTACGTGCTTTTTATTGGAACATCAATGAGGTTTAACCTTTAAAATATAACATATATTTCAGTATATTTTTTTCTTTGAATATCGATGAGCTATGCTATGAAATAATATAATACTAAGTAAGTACATCAGCACGTCCTATACTATAAAGAAATACAGAGATAGTAAAAAAATTATACGAAAAGTATTATAAGTTGTAAGTTTTCTCAATATTGATTAAGGTTTGTATAATTTAATTAAATAAATTTCAAGAAATGAAAAGAGATGGAGGAATCGTACCTTTTTCGAGTTTCTATGAATTCTAAGAACAATTTTGTATTTGATGTTGTAACACTCTTCATACCAAATTATTGTTAAAGCTCTGGTGAATCTTCTTCTGCAATCAAGACACGTTATCTTACCCCAATCAAATAGCTTCTACAATTGTAATGAGAAGAAAACATGAGTAATGAAGAAATATGAAACAACTAACGAAAATTAATTTATGTATGAGCTGCTGAGGAAAAATTATTTTATAAATCAATAGAGAAATAGTAACAGTTGCTGGAAACTTTCAGACTTCTTCCATAAAGTTTGTGGCAATTGATTGTGGTTTCAGTTTTATCTTGTTAGTAACTTTTAGCATTCTTCAGTAAGGTGCATTTAAAATATATTTTTAACCGAGGCATTTTTTAGGCTGCAAGTCTTTTTGGGTATTTAAACAAACAAGATGAAGCAAACTAATAGGAAAAAATAAACAAATAAGAATCCTAACTTTTAAGAGTGTGTGTATTTATATTTTTGTCCATAAACACATAATAATAATGTTGAATGTAATGTTATAATTAATGTGTATTTATATTTTTGTCCATAAATATTGTATTACTTTATAAGGGCATTTTCGTAATTCAACTTTTAACTTGGGTGCTTCCCACTTTTAATAATATATATTACTTTCTGATTCAAGCATGTAGGAACACAACAGTAATATTAATAGTAGTATTATTCTAGTACTGAAGTGTAGAATTCTTTAATTCTCCTTAGTCCGTTACTTCCTAGTACTCTTGTTTGGACACTTCGCATTGGAAAATTATAACGAGTTAATAGAGTATTTCAGAACACTTTTCTTCAAAATTAGAGAAATGTCATCATTACAAAATATAACAAATAATATGATGAAAGGACTGATTGTCATCCGAATTCCACATAAATAAAATTTTAAATGAGAAGAGAAAAGAATATACTTGGGGAGATGTCTAAGACGTCATATTTTACATCCAACTCCACCAAAGAATTCCCATTCATGGATCTCATGGTATGTAGGGCAAAATGTAATCCAATCCAGCCCCCATATAGCCATAGCAGTATAAATCTACAAGCCCTTGACGTTTCATAGGCATCACCCCCTGATAAGGATAATCTCGCTGCATTTCTTGACTGTTTGAGTTAAAAATCATGTCTACTTGCTCACCATGCATCAAGTGAATACCAATTTCCTTGATGATAAAACCAACCATAGTAAAAACTGTGACATTCAAGGTGTCACCAGCATCCAGCTGACTCAGAAACTTCCAATGAGTGAACCATAACATTTCATTTTGGCCTTCAGGAAGACCATAGCAAGTTGGGCTATAAATCAGTTTCACATTCTTCTGCTTATTATGGATTATCAAATAAAATTCGGCACCCTTAATCAAGACTTTCCAGTCAATTGTGTACACTGAGCACACAGTTATGCCCTGGATCTTGAGATCAGGAGATGAAGGGACGGTGAAAGATAGAGTTGATCCAGCACTCTTGTAACAAAACCAATCAGGAACCATGCTCCCGGGAAGATACATGCTGATCATTCCGCTTTCAAACAATACCTGTGTCATGAAGAATCTCATTAAAAATGACAAAATAAAAACAAAAAAAGGAACCAACAGGTACAGCTGTTACATGAAGAAGTTTGACCACACAAATGACAGTAGATCCGTCAACCCCTTCTTTGGGGTGGGAAGGGGGAATGGAAGAGGAGAAAATACCTTTACTGGTCCTCTACTTTCTGTATGAGTTGAATTGTTATACAATTTCACTTCAAAGCTTCCGACAGAATCCCACATGCTTAATTCCAACGACTTCATTGTTTTCTCAACTCCTCCCATGGATTCCAACTTATAGCTTCCCTCCATATCAGTGAGTTCTTTACAGCCATTTATATGGTAAACTTTTGCACGGCACCCTACAGATAGATATGTAACTCTTTCTAGGGAAGTGCAGTCTCCCACACTCAAATTGTGGATGCGAGGTAGGTCTATGAGAAATTTAAGCATTGTACAAGAACCTAATTCAAGATTGTTGAGCCTGGAAAGGGTTCTGATGCAATCTGGAAGACAACTGATTGGATTTTTACTGAGGTCTAGGTTCTGCAACGACATTAAATTACTGAAGTCCCTCGGAAAAGCAACTTCAGATAGGTTGCACTCAGATAGACTTAATTTAACCAATGACTTAGGTAAACAAACCCATGAAAGCTCAAGAACTTTTTTTGGCTTCGGAACCCAAGACCGGATAAGTGCATGCCATATTGGGTTCTGTTTTCTCTTAGAGGGTAATTGACTCATTGGGATTTCATTGGCAAGGAATACTTCCAAGGATTGCATCCTCCACAAGTCTCTTGGCAACTCTACAAGATTTGAGCAACCAGATATTATGAAGGTTTTAAGAACTTTTAACTTGCAAATCTCTCTGGGTAGCTTCTGAAGTCTTTTGCAGTTTTTGATATTTAAGAAAATGAGCCGAGCATCTAAGGTTCCAATTGATTCATGAACCTCAATTAGATTGACACACTCTTTGAGAGCAAGCTTCTCCAGCATTGGGAGTCCTGAAAAATCAGGAGTTCTGAAAAGAGAATGAGAGTGGCTGAGGTTGAGAATTTTTACCAGTGGAAGCACCTACGATGAGAAAGATTACAAGAAAAGGATAAGTAATGAGACCCATTTCTACAACACTTCATTAAAAGTGGAGGAAACTAATAGCACAAAAACAATTGCCATACTCTTCTTCCTTCCCACAGTCTTTCCAAACAGCTGTTCCGCATGTCAAGAACAGATAAGCTCTCCAATGGAAAATCATTTGGCACACACTTCAAAGGAAAACCTCTCCAATATAGCCACCTCAGGTTCTTGGGAAAATCTTTATAAGCACCATTTAGATGGGTATAATTTATCTGAAGCAGTCTTAGCTTATTCATAATTGTAAAGAGATTCGTTCCCAATTCAAGCTCATTTAAGGTTTTTGAAGAAAATTTGTTGGGATGCCTGGAGAAACCGAACCGATAACTCTTAACTTCTGTAAACAGCCACTTTCTTCCACTGCTAGAACTTCCCATGAAGGATTGGTCTTCCTTTACCATATTCATGTCAAAGAAAAGACCTTCAATAGTATCTGAGCCCTGAAAAAGGAATTAGAGAAGAGCTTAGCAGTGTCCAAAAGAAAAGGAAGTATACACCAGAAAGGAAATGTTTACCACGTTTTCTCTCAATACATTAAATGAATCCTTGTAGTGCCACAACCGGGTACGCCTCCCAGGCTTCTTAGGTGATTCTTGGCGGACTATTTCTCTGCCCATGTCCCGAAGCATTTGATGCATTATCAACTTGTTACCCTCAATCATCAAAAGGAATCTATCTATGAGATTCTGAATCCCAATTCTTGTATAAATATAAGATTCCTCTAGCACAGCAATAACATAATCTTTATCCTTTCTTGCGAAGAAGCATGCAATGTCAAGGAACAAATTCTTATCATGATCATCTTTTAATGAGTCATACCCAAATTTTAGTTTTTTAATGATCTGGCTTGCAGGAATTGTTTCCAACTTGTCTAATGCACTCTTCCATACATCAATATTTTTCCCACGAAGAGAAGAACCCAATACTTGAAGTGCCAGAGGAAGCCCTCCACAATGCTTTACCACCCTTTTTGATAGTTCCATGTAGTCATCAGCTGGGTGGTCCTCCCCAAAGGAATGCCAACTGAAAAGCTCCAGCGATTCATCATTACCCATTTCCCTGACTTTATGGACTTTTTGAATTTCTTGAACCTTCAGCAAACATGAATTCTTAGTTGTTATGATTATTTTACTTCCTGGACAGAACCAATTTTTCATTCCAATTATAGCGTGAATTTGTTCTTGTTGATCAATGTCATCCAATATGACTAGAACTCTCCTAGAACATATAGCATCTCTTATCTTGATGATTCCTTCATCAGTATCTTGTATTTTACTCTTTTTCCCAGTTAAATCATAAAGGAGCTGCTTTTGCAAACGAATTAAGCCATCAGGTTGCTGAGAAATATCTTGGATATTTTCAAGAAAACTACTACCTTCAAATCTTCTACAGTTTGTAGTGAAAACATATTTGGCAACAGTTGTCTTCCCAATTCCACTCATCCCACAAATTGCAATAACATTATCATCATGTGATCCGTCTTGCAACCATGAAATGATATTTTCGACCTGTGAACTGATCCCAACTAGGTAAGGTGCAACACTCGATATTGTCCGGTTCAGCTTATCCTCAATGAGTTGAAGAATTTCTTCAATGAACTCTGATTCCTTCCTAATCAATTACCAAAATTATCATTTCTGACTGTAATGATTTGTAAAGGATTTTCTATGCAAGCAAGATAAGTTACAACTGTGTAACCAGCAAAGTGATTGTAATAAAACTGGAATGCGAAATAAAGAAGTAGGAAATCCAGCATCCTAACTTAAGACAATACAGACAGACAAGAAATTTATCTATTCCAACCTATTCATAAAAGTAATTTGATCCCTAATTTCATTTCCTTTTTGATGAAATCAGTTTGTATCATACAATACTTGGATGTCTCAATGGAAAGATCCTAAAGCTCAAGTTGTCAACCCACACATCCATAAATATTTGAGACTTCAAGCAAATTTTAATTCACTGGATATTAATGTACTGAGATAGAACCTGTAGTTCTACCCCCACCCACATTTTCCCTCCTAAAGAGCTTTAACTTCACCTTTAATGATTTTATAGAATTCCTCAAGAAATGCAACCTCAAATTGCAATATGCAAGATGAAACAAGTTCAAAAAGGTTGCTCGAAAACAGAATCTGAATCAATTCTTGATTACTATGCAGTATGAAGAATATACTGGTTCGGAAGAAAAAAACTTACTTATACTCTTGATTGTTCACTAGAACACCACCCGAATCTGCCACCTCTCCAAGAGCTGCTCTCCATTTTCGGACCTTATCTATCAACTCCCTCTTTCCTTCATCACTTTCAGCTTTAATTTGCCTCTCATAACTCGCAAATGCTTCTGCAAAACTCTTTTTCTGATCTCTAACTTCAGAAGGATCCACATGATAGAAGACAGGAAGAACTGCATGCCCTTTTGTCCTCTTATGTTCAAGGATTTTGACAAGTTCATCAAGGCACCATGTTGAAGTAGCATAGTTCTTCGAGATGATAATTATTGAACTCCTCGAATTTATAATTGCATTCTCTAGTTCTGTCTTAATATTTTCCCCTCTCTCAGTCTCATTATCATCCTTAAATGTACGCCACCCTGCACCTACCAAAGCTGCATAAAGAGTGTCAGTAAAAGTCTTGCGGGTGTCTTCACCCCTGAAACTCAAGAACACGTGATAAATGGATGGATAAACAAAAGAGGAAGATGTTTGTGGTCTTTCAGAACCCATCAGATCGAGTTGACCAATCAATTCTCCATAATTACACAATGCTTTAAAAGCCAATATATGAAATACCAACAAGAAAAATGTAGACTAGAGAAAGCTAGTTTTAGGTAGGTTAATCCCATTATCTTGTACTAATAAATTAATAAGCTGATTCTTTATTTAATTAGTACTGAAATCAACAGCCATGGATCAAAATGAACACCAGTCCAAAATCTGACTCAATGTTCACTAACTTCTGTCTTTACCATAAATAATGAATCAATATAAATCAAAGATGATTTAGTAATCTATACTTGTTTGATTATCAAAGCCGGCCAACTGATTGATTAGTTTATTCAGAAATCTGCAAGTATGTACTCACCTCAGCATCGGTCAATATTCTTTCTGCATAGATCATCCAATGTTACATAATAAATAAAGTTAAATTAAAAAAGTTGTTACCCTTTCGGCTACTACAGCACTTCTTTTCTGCATACCCTGAAATATGATAAAATCCCCCGGGCCGCCATCTCTCTTCTTGCTGGACAATCCATGGCTTCCGAGAATTTCTGAATTTTCCGTCTCGACGTAACACAATTTCAAAACGGTTATACGGGTCAACATAGTCTCACTAGAGCTATGAATATGGGCAGGCCCACCCCATCCGGACTAACTTATACATGCTTTGAAATTTGACGGGCCAGATCAATTAGACCATTTTTTGTGTGGGCTAGAAAATAGTTGGCCTAGCTTATAAGTACATAGACTTTCTTGGGTCAGCCTTCTTTTCTTATAAATATATTTTTTATAATTTTTTAAATTAAATTATAATTTAAAAATATTATCATAAATATCGACAAGACAATATCCATGGTGTTAATATTACTACTTGTTAATCAAATACTCAAATAAAATTATCTTTATAATTTATTAAGTTTGATTTTAAGTAAAAGCATAAATAGCTAAATAGAAATATTAACCTAATTGTTTTCCAATGATCATAATAAAAGACAAAAACTATGATAATATATAGCCTATGGCCTATGTAGTGATTCCCTAAAAAATTTCGGCAAAATTTTATTTTATGTAGGACATATTTTATAAACATAATTTGTATTTAAATTGTAATATTTCAAACTTTAAACAGATTTTGAATCTAGACTCTTATTATTTTCAATACTCTATTTTATTTTATTTTTTAGTTAATTTTTATTTGGCCCACGAACCGACCCTATCCATATTTCTCAATCCCCACAAATTGGCAGACTTATTCAGGTCGGGCTAAAAAGCTCTTTTCTTAAATGGGCTCCAAAAAACGTAGCCTAGCCCTATTAAATCACGGGTTAGGCCAGGCCGCCCTAAGGGGCCTAGCCCATATTGACGGCTCTAAGACTCACCGGTTATTTCACAAGTTAATTTACGTCTAAATAGGTAAAGTATTAAGTCTTAATTAATTTATCGGAAAAGGGCCTAAAATGCCCTTGAACTATTTGAAATGGTACAAAACTACCCTTCATCTACCTATTGGCTCCCAAATACCCCTAACATACACATATTGGCTCTCAAATACCTCTGTCATCCATCTTTGGGTACAATATTGACCACTTTTATAACAGATTGTCATTTAAATAATTTTTTTAACCACGTGTCGACCATCTATTGGATACAATTTAATAACTTAAATTAATTTACAAACTCATCCATTATTAATTATATCCGACCCAAATTAATTAATTACACTCGTCCCAAATTACGTTTACCCCACCGATTAAAACAAATACACCTTTCATTCTCAACATTTCACTTCATCTTCCAACCTTCTTCCCCAATATATTCGCCTACAATCTTGAAAAACACTACCTAAATACACACGTGTTTCACTATAAAATAATCACCAAAACACTCATGATTTTTTATGATGATACATGAGTGAATTTAGGTAATGTTGTTTGAAATTGTAAGCGAATATATTGGGGAAGTAAGGTTGGAAGAGGAAGTAAATGTTGGGAATGAAGGGTGTATTTGTTTTAATCGGTAGAGTAAATGTAATTTGGGGCGGGTGTAATTAATTTGGTCTGGTATAATTAACTTGAGTCGAATGCAGTCAATTTGGGTCGGGTATAGTTAGTAATGAGTGAGTTTTATAAACTAATTTAAGTAATTAAATTGTAACTAATGGCCGCCACATATTTAAATAAATTATTTAAATGATAATCCGCTATAAAAGTGGTCAATATTAGACCCAAAGGTGGATGAAAGGGTATTTGGGAGCCAATAGGTGGATGGAGGGTAGTTTTGTACCATTTCCAATAGTTCGAGGGTATTTTAGGCCATTTTTTGTTAATTTATTTGTTTTTTTTACAAGATACCAATGAAATTAATTTTTATTTTTTTAGTAAATTATATTATTATATATAATATATGTGTATCATCTACGAGATATGTTTTAACCATGACCACAATAATTCATTAACCAATCTTTATTAATTACATCAATCAACCTGAATGAAAGTCAATCCAAAAGTCCAGATACTCAATCTTATTCACAAATAATACTACTATATCTTCACACCATGGTAATTAGAACATCATTGAATGGTATATTTTTTTAAAGAAACAAACATGAGTTGTTGGTTTATACTTTTAGTTATTATCCCACCAAAATTGTTCTTGAAGATCATCAATGGCTTTCTTGTCAACTTGAAATGCTTTAGCGAGGACATCGTCATTAATTGGTGGATCTGAGCCAAATACTGCATTTGCAACAGTGATAACTCCTGCATTTTGACTGCTCAGACCAGCAAATGCAATGGCATTAGTCTTTCCCACATTAAGTTGAAAATGAATTAGACCCTCGGGAAAAACAAAGACATCGCCAGGGTTCAAAATCTTGGTGAATAACTTATTCTTCATATTTGGTCCAGGGTTAGAAAGGACAAAACCAACATAGAGTCTTCCCTTGAGAACAACAAGAACCTCAGTTCCTCTAGGATGTGTATGAGGTGGATTGAGACCACGTCGTGCAAAATCAATACGAGCTAAAGAAATGCCTAGAGTGTTGAGCCCAGGTAAATTGTTGACGTTGACAGCAGTAACAATTGATCCAAGTTGATTTGACGTATTTCCAGGCTTGTTTAGGCCTGATCTGAAGAAGTCATCAGCAGTGACAAGTTTTGGATCCTTGCAAACTTTTCCGTTCACGAAAACTGCATGAAAACAAATGTACATTAGAAATCAAAAAAATGAAAAAGAAAAACAAGCACTCTGTATTCATTTAAACGCGAAGCTAGAACTTGAGCAGTAATTAATCTCAATTACCAGTTGTTTTAGAGTCATTAACAGCAACACAGAAATCTTGTAAGGGACTTGGGTCTGAGGCAGTGCTAGGTGAAGATGCCAAAGCCAATATGGCAATGGTTATAACAAGAAACTTCAGGGCCAAAGCCATAATTAGCTAGATAATTAATCTTCTAATTAATTAAAATGATGCTGCTTTAAGTTTATTTCTTGTGATAAACTTTGCATGAGAATGGTGGCTATTTATAGATGAAATTTCTTGAAGGAGTCCTCAAATTAAACTACCCCCAAATAAACAATGAATTAATTAAGGTAGCTTCTTAATTACCAAGTCTTTGATGATTAGTTTATGATAAACCCAAATCCTGAACCCTTCTTCAACAACTACAGACTGATTAATCCTCCCTGGGCCATTGGAATTAGGAAATAAGAAAAATACAGAAGAAATAAGGAGTAACAAAGTCAAAATTGGAAAGTTATTAGAAAAGGTAAAACTTTCAATAGTACATTAAGGGAAGGGAAATATTTTACCAATTCAAACTTCGGTTTATTTAGACAAATTTCTTGTTATTACTGCGAATGTTCACAAAAAATTATACTGTAGTAAGATTTAGTCATTAATAATTACGTTGTTGACAGAACTTCATGGCATAATTGTTTAAATATTCACCATGGAAGACTTGGTGATGCATGCATGCAGAAGCCAAATCCAGACATTATTTGAAGACTATTTTGATCAAATTGGTATCTATAAATACCCACAACTCTCTGCTCATGTTTCTCACACTTGTATGTTTATAGCTAAACCTTTAAAGCGTGAATAACAAAATACGATATTTTAATCGACAGTAGAAACAAAACAACATAAATACGTCTGACTACGGTAATATACCAGAAACAAAACAACATAAATGTGTTTGAGGCCAGTAATATAGCACACAACCTGTTTTTATTATAGTCCTTGTGTAGGCTTGAACAATATTATCACCTCATAAATCAACTTTTTGATTTTGAGTTACATTCAAAATTTTGTTTTTATTACATTATCATATCTAAACTCATTCTGTTTCTTAATTTACTTTGTGTCGAGTTCCTATTTTATATTATACGTGCTTTAATTGACAGACATTGGCATGCAAGGACATTGAAAGTCCCATATTGATATGAGGTCGTATACTTGGACCTTTTTTTTTTTTCCAGTGGACAAGAAAATTACATCGTTAGTTTTTTTTGTTAGAAATACTTATTTTTCTTAATTTAAAGTTACTATTGATGATTGTCTCATATCGCTTCAATGTTATTGATAGAATGTGGTTGAAAATAATAAGGACAAGAAAGCGGTGAAAGAATTCTTCTTACTTTTGGTAATCAAATAAACTGGTATAATTAATTTAGAATCTAAGTAACCATATAATACTCTTTTTATTAATTTTATTTAAATATTAACAATATGTGATTATATTAAAAGAAATATCTAAAAATAAATCGATCGTATAATTTTCTTGTTCGTCAATGAGGAGAAGTTAATCTATTTAAGTTAAAGTTCAAAGTTTATTTGATAAGGAGACAAGGGACACATTTCTTCAACCAATGTGAGCACTTAACCAGTATTTGTCTTTTGTGTCCACCCCACCAAAAGTTAATGTGGGGTCCACCACACCCTAATTAAGCTAAAGAAAGAAAAAAAAAAAGAACCAAATCTGAAGTTTGACTGGACCCAAATAAGAGAAAAAAGCAGCATATTTCTTATCAAAAAATAAAATAAAATAGACTATAGGGAGTCAACTCATGAGGTGCCTCTTGTTGAATGTTTAAAAAAAAAAAGGTAAAAGAGAAATAGCAAACTCCACACAAAAAAGTGCTAATTCTACTCATTCATCTTTACCAATCACCAGTTTATCACTACACTATTTTCCCTTCATTTTCTTTCTACTTTAAAACATTCTTTCAACAAATTTTACTTGGTTGAGTTTTGCAGAAACTTTGTTGTTCCTTGTATTGATGTTTATGTTTTACTATACACATTTTTTCATGAACTTCCTGTGACCAGCCGACAACTGTCTGAACATCGTACTGTACCCCCTCACCTCTTCACCCCCACATCAAGAAACCTCTTCTTCACTACTGGGGTACTGTTGTTTGTACAAGCAAAACACCTGCAGCAGCTGTCATACCAAAAATCCCCTCTTATTAACAAACTCAAGATTGTGACCTGAAAATTCCCATCAAGAAACTGATAAAGTTTTTGTCTTTTCATTCATTTCTTGATTTTTCCGTCATTTCTGGAGCTCTTTTATTCACTCTGTTTGGTTTTTCATCATTAATGGGCAGGGTTTCTTGAATATTTGGAGATTATAGGATGGAGGGGTGTTCTTAAATAGTTGAAAGAATTGATTTTTATGCAGTTGGTTGGTGCTGGTGTTTGTTTTCAGTAAGATTAGCTACAAAAGATCCTAAAGAAT
This sequence comes from Solanum tuberosum, assembly GCF_000226075.1. Classification (NCBI taxonomy): domain Eukaryota; kingdom Viridiplantae; phylum Streptophyta; class Magnoliopsida; order Solanales; family Solanaceae; genus Solanum; species Solanum tuberosum. Next base: position 18,694 of record NW_006239197.1, on the reverse strand, counting down.
TGATTTTTATGCAGTTGGTTGTGCTTTTTTTCAGTATGAGGAGTCGTAAAAGATGTCAAGAATATTTTTCACTACTGGGGTGATGAAATTTTTTGTCTTTATCATAATACTTCTGAGTTGTGGTTTTTTTGTGGTGGTGTCAAATGCAAGAACACTGCCTGAAAATGATCAAGTAGAGAGGTTATTAGACTTCAAGAAGTCCTCTGTTGAATCTGATCCAAATGGATTCTTGAATGAATGGACTTCATCTTCTTCAAGTCCTTGCACTTGGAATGGGATTTCATGTTCAAATGGTCAAGTTGTTGAGCTTAATCTGTCTAGTGTTGGGCTTGGTGGTCCACTTCACCTCACTGATCTCATGGCTTTGCCTACTTTGCTAAGAGTTAAGTTTAATGGCAACCATTTCTATGGCGATCTTTCCTCAATAGCTAGTTCTTGTGGCTTTGAGTTTCTTGATTTATCAGCTAATAGTTTTAGAGCCTTTGTTGAAGTCTTGTGATAAAATTAAGTACCTAAATGTCTCTGGGAATTCAATTCAAGGGGTTGTTCTAAAGTTTGGACCTTCACTGTTGCAGCTTGACTTATCAAGTAACACCATTTCAGATTTTGGCATTTTAAGTTATGCACTGTCCAATTGCCAGAATTTGAATCTGCTTAATTTTTCCTCAAATAACTTAATTGGAGAACTCAATGATCTTGATTTTGGGACTTGTCAAAATCTCACTGTCCTAAATTTGTCTTTCAACAACCTTACCTCAACTGAGTTTCCAGCCTCTTTGGCAAATTGCCAGAGCCTCAATACACTGAACATTGGCCATAATTCGATCCGAATGGAGATTCCTAGCAAGTTATTGGTGAAGTTGAAGAGCTTGAAGCAATTGGTGCTAGCCCACAATCAGTTTTTTGATAAAATTCCATCAGAATTGGGGCAGAGTTGCAGCACACTTGAGGAGGTTGATCTTTCTGGAAACCGGCTTACTGGTGAACTTCCTTCAACTTTTAAATTGTGCTCCTCACTTTTCAGTCTCAATCTTGGTAACAATGAGCTATCGGGTGATTTCTTACATACTGTTATCAGTTCATTGACAAATCTTAGGTATCTTTACTTGCCATTCAATAACATAACTGGTCATGTACCAAGGTCTTTGGTTAACTGTACAAAACTTCAGGTGCTCGACCTCAGTTCCAACGCATTGATTGGGAATGTACCTTTTGAGTTGTGTTTAGCAGCCTCGGGGTTTCCACTGGAGACGATGTTGTTAGCCAGTAATTATCTTACTGGAACTGTGCCTAAACAGCTTGAACATTGTAGGAACCTCAGGAAGACTGATCTCAGCTTCAATTACCTGACTGGTTCGATCCCATTGGAGATTTGGACCCTTCCAAATCTTTCGGAATTGGTAATGTGGGCTAATAATCTCACAGGTGAAATTCCTGAGGGCATTTGCATCAATGGAGGAAACCTTCAAACACTCATTCTCAATAACAATTTCATCTCAGGGGCACTTCCACAGTCCATTTCCAATTGTACCAACTTGGTTTGGGTTTCGTTGTCCAGCAATCAACTTTCTGGAGAGATACCACAAGGAATTGGGAATCTTGCAAATCTTGCTATCCTTCAGTTGGGTAATAACTTACTTACTGGACCGATCCCTCGGGGATTAGGTAAGTGCAGGAACTTGATATGGCTAGATTTGAATAGCAATGCTCTAACAGGTTTGATCCCTCTTGAACTTGCTGATCAAGCTGGCCATGTTAATCCGGGAAAGGTTTCTGAAAAACAGTTTGCTTTTGTGAGAAATGAGGGTGGAACTGAATGCAAGAGTGCTGGTGGACTGATTGAGTTTGAGGGTATCCATGAAGAGAGGCTTGAGATTTTGTCTATGGTTCACTTGTGTCCATCAACTAGGATCTATTCTGGCAGGACGATGTACACCTTCACGAGCAATGGGAGCATGATTTACCTTGATCTTTCCTACAATTCTTTATCAGGAACTATTCCTGATGAACTTCCTTCAAGTTCTAAATTTGGGACACAACAATTTAACTGGAACCATTCCATTCATCTTTGGAGGTCTAAAGATAGTTGGAATTGTTGATCTGTCACATAACAACCTACTGGGATTCATTTCACCCTCGTTAGCAAGCCTTTCATTTCTTAGTGATCTTGATGTTTCAAACAACAACCTATCGGGAATGATTCCTTCTGGTGGACAGTTGGCTACATTTTCAGCTTCAAGATCCGAAAACAATTTGGGCCTTTGTGGCGTCTCCCTTCCTCCTTGTGGCCCAGGCAATGAACACCATTCATCCAGTATTTACCATAACAAGCCTACAACTATAGGAATGGTGGTTCGTATTATGGTATCGTTTGTATCTATTACTATTATTATCCCACTTGTTATCTGAAATATAAGAATAACTGCACCACAAAGTCTAATTGAATTACCCATTTCGATAAGATAATATATCTTCCAAAGACCCCTAAATAAATGCATGGTCTCATTAATAGTATAAATTAATAATTCTTAAAAGTAGATCCAGTATCTCTAGGTATTGGAGAAACTGAAATATCAAAACAAAGTTTGGAATGGAGTTAAAAAAAAATCACTAGCTACGAAATGTACTTTTATTCAGGTCTTAAGATAGAATTTCTTTATATTGAATGAATATATATTTAGTTTATTTATGTGTCAATGTTTGTAGCTTTCAACAACAACTACTGCTACGGGTAAAATGAAAAAAATAATACGTGAACGAAAATCAGTCCATAGACAATATTCTATCAACAGTTTCTAAATCAGTAGGTAAACATCATATTTCCTTCAAAAATGAAAATACACTATATTTAATTTCATTAACCAATCTTTATTCAAATACATCAATCAACCTGAATGAAAAAATCAGTCCCAGATACTCAATCTTATTCACAAATAATACTACTATATCTTCATAACCTGTAATTAGAACATCATTAATTGAATGGTATATATTTTTAAAGAAACAAACATGATCAGTTGTTGGTTTTACTTTTAGTTATTATCCCACCAAATCTGTTCTTGAAGATTATCAATCACTTTCTTGTCAACTTGGAATGCTTTAGCGAGGACATCGTCATTAATTGGTGGATCTGAGCCAAATACTGCATTTGCAACAGTGATAACTCCTGCATTTTGACTGCTCAGACCAGCGAATGCAATGGCATTAGTCTTTCCCACATTAAGTTGAAAATGAACTAGACCCTCAGGAAAAACAAAGACATCTCCGGGGTTCAAAATCTTGGTGAACAATTTGTTCTTCATATTTGGGCCAGGGTTAGAAAGGACGAAACCAACATAAAGTCTTCCCTTAAGAACAACAAGAACCTCGGTTCCTCTAGGATGTGTATGAGGTGGATTGAGACCACGTCGTGCAAAATCAATACGAGCTAAAGAAATGCCTAAAGTATTGAGCCCAGGTAAATTGTTGACGTTGACAGCAGTAACAATTGATCCAAGTTGATTTGACGTATTTCCAGGCTTGTTTAGGCCTGGTCTGAAGAAGTCATCAGCTGTGACAAGTTTTGGATCCTTGCAAACTTTTCCATTCACGAAAACTGCATGAAAACAGAAACATTAGTAACCAAAAAAGAAAATGTAAAACAAGCACTCTATATTCATGTAAAACGCGAAGCTAGAACTTAAGTAGTAATTAATCTTAATTACCAGTTTCTTTAGATTCATTAACAGCAACACAGAAATCCTGCAAGGGACTTGGGTCTGAGGCAGTGCTAGGTGAAGATGTCAAAGCCAATATGGCAATTGTTATAACAAAAAACTTCAGGGTCAAAGCCATAATTAGCTAGATAATTAATCTTCTAATTAATTAAAATGATGCTGCTTTAAGTTTATTTCTTGTGATAAACTTTGCATGAGAATGGTGGCTATTTATAGATGAAATTTCTTGAATGAATCCTCAGATTAAACTACCCCAAAATAAACAATGAATTAATTAAGGTAGCTTCTTAATTACCAAGTCTTCTGATGATTAGTTTATTATAAACCCAATTCCTGAACCCTTCTTCAACAACTACAGAGACTGATTAATCCTCCCTGGGCCATTGGAAATGGTCAGTATTAGGAAATAAGAAAAATACAGAAGAAATAAGGAGTAACAAAGTCAAAATTGGAAAGTTTTTAGAAAAGGTAAAACTTTCAATAGTACTTAAGGGAAGGGAAATATTTTACCAATTCAAACTTCGCTTTATTTAGACAAATTTCTTGTTATTACTGCGAATGTTCACAAAAAATTATAATGTAGTAAAATTTAGTCATTAATAATTACGTTGTTGACATAACTTCATGACATAATTGTTTAAATATTCACCATGAAAGACTTGGTGATGCATGCAGAAGCCAAATCCACACTTTGTTTGAAGACAAGTTTGATCAAATTGTTATCTATAAATAGCCACAACTCTCTGCTCATGTTCTCACACATATCCTCGCTAAAGCATTTCAAGTTGATAAGAAAGTTGTGGATTATCTCCAATCACAATTCTGGTGGATAACAACTAAATTAGTATGCTGTTATCATTTGTGCTTATGTTTGGAATTTAGGAAATCATAAATAAATCTCATGATCCAGCCTTGTGAACTGGTTTCATTGATCTTTGTATTGGATATACTAAACGAGGATTTATCATGATTTGTTTTAGTCATAATTTATTGTGTGTTACTTCAATGTTCTCAATACTATACACACGCATCAAATTAAAACACATTATAGTATTTATTGAATTTGATCAAGTATTCACCCATATTACTTTCTGATCCAATCATGTAGGAACAGAACAGTATTATTAATAGTAGTATTATTGTAGTACCGAATATCAGAGGCAGATCCAGAATTTAGAGTCTCTGGGTGCCAAACGGACTCATCGCCTAAATTAACTTTATGTTTGATTCGAATTACTCGTCTTTTCAATTTATATGAGAAATCAATCAATAAAATAGGAATAAACATGTATAATTTTTTAAAAAAATGCTTGTAGGCTGTTTAAGAAAAATTTATGGTGGTTCATAATGTTCATTTGTCAAAAATCAAATAAAGATAAATATATTAATAGTAATTTTGATTTAAAAGTCAAATAATTAACGTATTTAAAAAAGAGTTAAACTAAGATAAATTAAGATATCTATTTTTAACCTCATACAAAATCAATTGTATTATTTTTAGGATAAACATAAATAGTTATTTAAAATTACTTGTCACTCAACAAAATATAAATATAAGTAACCAATTTTTCATTTTTTTTTTCATTTTACTCTCTCCATTAATTTATAGGTTATTTTTTGTTCTTGAAAGTGAAGCTATAAGGTGTATTTTTTTGTTCCCTTTTTAAAATTATATAAACATGATAAGAATCACAACTAATAATGTTTTTGGTTGAATTGCAACTTAGCGAGAAGGTAATATTTATGAACAAACATAAGTTGCAATTCTTATCATGTTAATGTATTAATAATAAATATTTTAAAATATTTTAATTAAATTTCACGTAGCTTGAATTTCAAGAATAAAAAAATATCATATAAATTGAGAGAGTATGTTATATGTAGGAGTTTATGGATGTTTTTCGATTTTGGGTTACATGAAAAATAGTACCAAAACTTATATGATTATTGGTTAAAATTACTAATGATCTTTCTGTTATATTTTCTTGTTGGAGAATATTTGATGGCATTTAAGTGTTTATGAAATTATTGAGAAGAGAAAAAAACAATTTATACCTCTTTCTATTAGTTATTAACTTTTTCTTTTACTTCTTTAAGAAATTATAAATAAAAATGATAGTTTACTATTTTAATCTTTAAGATAAACATTTTTGTAATTTTTTACAAATTTTGTTTACACTTTCAAGAAAAATTAATTGTTAGGATAATGAAAAAAAAATTAACAAATTGTTGTTTAATTTTGTTAATTGACAAATAATTTTTAATAACTATTTTTAGTAAAATGTAAATAATTAATATAGGATGGAAAAATAATATCTAATGTTAGGAGTAGGATGAATTAGGCTAAATTTCACACTTACAAAATTAATTAAAGATAAAGAAAGTAGCCTTTTTCTGCGTGCACCACATAATACTTTGGTACTATGGGTGGCGGGTTTTTTATTTATATATAGACTCTATATATACCTACATACATAAAGTTTCCGCCGAAGCTCGTGGGTGGCATGGCACCCTTGAGTAGATCCTCCCCTGCCGAATATAGTTGAATGAAAACTTGAGACTTCGACTATATAATAATAATAATAATAACTAAAAAAGAAAAAAAAATGTTAGTCTTAAGGATAAAAATGGAAAATGGACCCAAAAGGTGGATTGAGGAGTATTTTTAGCCAAATAGGTGAATGGGGGTATATTTGAACCTTTCCAAAAAGTCCAGGAGTATTTTTGGCCCTTTTTCGTTTAAACTAGGAAAAAAATCTTGATAATTCACTTACTATGGACTAGTAGTCTAATCTAATTTTATAAAAGTGATTTTTGCATCTTTCAACACGTTACTATTTTATTGTAGTCTTTCTACCTTTTTAACGTTACTAGATAGATCTATAGATAGTAAACATATATATATATATATATATATATAGATGAAGTAGACAAGATCAAATATTTAAGAAAAGTAAAAAATGACACATTCATTGTGAACCCAACTATAGATTATGAATTTGACTCTGCTTCTTATCTCATACAGGGATTGTTCAGGTGGTTTTGATGAACCAAATAAGACTAATCTCAAATACAAATGTAGTAAGTATTTACTTCATCATCAAAGTAGTAGCCTAGGATGTCTTCAAATGGCTTGTTACTTTTAGTACTCATCATCACATTAGAATCATAATAATTCTCTGTTTGTTCATCAAGGTAGAAGATTTTGACACCAAGCTCCTTAAATTCAGCAAACTGAGGAGACCCCATAACCTCAATAACATCTCCTTGTTGAAATAAATTCTCAACTTTCCAATAACTTAACCACATCATCCCACTTTGATCATCTTCTGGAAGGCCAAACCAAGCAGGATAAAAAGCCCAGTTCAAATCTTTTGTCTGATTTCGTAACCAAATTGCTGGTCCATCGTACAAGCCAACGTTGATGTATGCTTCTGGACATTTGTATACAAAGCAAATGCTCAGTCCATTTATTACTCTATGGCTATTGACATTATTATTTGGTAGGGTGCAATAGACATCTGCTGCATCTGTGAACTTGTAGCGGAACCAATTGGGTACGCTTTCGCCAGGCAAAAATGTTGAGAAAACACCACAGTGATACAATATCTGAGACATCATGTACACTAAATTAATTAGATTTGTATTATATTCAACAAAATGTGCATGTGATAAATCATGTAAAAAGAGACAGACCTGTGGGGGGAGCTTGTTAGGTGATAGTGAAAATAAGCTTGCTACGTCATCGCGTACAAAGCTTGGATATTTTTTCCCAACAATATTACTCACACGACCAAATAAAAGAGAAACCATCATACTAGTCATAGGTTGTAAATTTGAAATTCCCATGAAGGCAAGCAGTTGAGCACCTGCATTTTCCAGTGGCTCTAACTTGAACACACCTTCCACCTCAATAAGTTTGTTGCAATTTATATAACCTTCTACTGGATACCCTTTCGCACAATTAGAAGCTACTTTCTCCAAGGATATGCATCCACTAGCATTTAACTCACTGAGATTTGATGGTAATCAATCGAGACGTTTGATCTTTGTACAATATGAAATGCCAAGATATTTAAGCCTCGTAAGATTCTTAATGCTATCTGGCAGATTGCTAATTGGATTTCCTTCCAAATTTAGACAAGTTAGCAAACTCACAATGCCTAAATCAACATTCTTAAAAGCATCAAGAGATAAATTGCAATTTGCAATGTCTAACACATGCAAGGACCTTGGAAAATGGATTTCATGAACTATAAGGGATACCCTTTGTTTCCAGGCCCAAGACCATAAAGATGAATACCATGTTTGGGCCCCCAAATTGATCCCATCAGCATAAAGCTCCTTTAGTGATGTCAATTTATCCAGCTCTTGTTGGTAGGTATTCAATATTTGGGCAGCCTGAGATGTCAAGTATCACGAGACATTTTAACTTACATATGCTATCTGGGAGGCTCTTTAGTTTCTGACTATCTTTAAGGTTCAAAAGGATGAGTGTTTGCAAACATCCAATGGTGTCGTCAACATTGATTAACTTGGTACAATGTTCAAGTATCAACATTTCAAGATTGGGAAGCCCCGACAAATCTGGTGTTGTGATGAGCTCTTAAGAATGGCTTAGATCCAGTATCTCTAGGTATTGGAGAAACTAAAATATCAAAACAAGTCCTTTGTTAAGTACAATTAGTCATATTTTAGAGTGTCAAATTTTGCCCATAAATATATACCAGAGATACTTTGAGGATAGTTTGGAATGGAGTTAAAAAAAATAATCACTAGCTACGAAATGTACGTAGCTCAATAAAATGAATGAACAATACCTTATATCCGTTCCAAAGTTGTTTCAAGCTGCTGTATCGCATATCGATAGACACAACATTTCTCATTGGAAACTCATTTGGTATACACTCCTCTGGGAATCCACTCCAACATAGCCATCTCAATCCCTTTGGAAAATTCTTGTAACTTCCATTCACTTGAACTTTGTTGAATCTGAGAAATTGTAGCTTGTGCATTTTCTCAAAGGCATCAGTTTTCACATGATCTTGTAAACTAGAATTGCCCAATTTTGTACTCCAAGCTGTGGAAATTTTTTGTTTCACTGATGTTAAAGGACTAGAGTACTTTTCTTTCTTAATCATACGCATGTCCAGTACCATCCCTTGCACTGATTCTGTTCCCTAATATAAAACTCAAAAGAATCAAAAAAGAAATATAAGTTCCACTTCCACATACAACCAAAGTGCTAGGTGATTTCTTTTTGTTTGATGGGAAGAATCATCCGATACACTTGTGTTGTTGATGCATGAGAGGTAGCACATACCTAGTGAAACACCAATTTGGGAATAAGGTGACAAAATTAAATATTCAATAAACACATGCTTAGTACTTACTGTTTTTCCTCTTAGGACATTGTAAGAATTTGCGTGGTGCCAAAGTCTACTATGCTTTCCAGGATCAGTAGGTGCTTCTCTACGAACGATGTCTCTTCCCATAGCACGTACTAATTGATGCATTCTTATATCATTTACATAATCATCAATTGTCACTAAACTACTTCTATCAATGAGATTTTGTAATCCCACCAATGTGTAAAACTCACATTTATCTAATATCCTAACTACAAAATCTTTTTTCATCCACACAAAGAAACAAGAAAGGTGAAGGAACAAATTCTGATCATGATCATCTTCCAACAACTCATAACTTAATCTCAATTTGTCAACAATTTTATTTGTAGGTATATCTCTCAACTTCTCTGTTGCACTTCTCCACACATCCTTAGATTTTCCAGCCAAGGAAGAACCAATAACTTGAAGAGCTAATGGAAGTCCTCCACACCATTCAATCACTTCCTTTGAGTATTCTTTGTAGCATTTATCTTCACTTATTTGATTAATGTTTTCATGACCAAATGCATGAAAATTGAAGAGCTCATTTGCTTCAATTGTGTACAAAATTCCAACTTCATGTACCTCATGGCCTAATTGAAGTCTTAGTAAGCTTTTGTGCCTAGTTGTCACAATTATTTTACTTCCAAAACCAAACCAATCTTTCATGTCAAATATAGCTTCAACCAAATCAGGTTCATCAACATCATCAAGAACAAGAAGAACTTTTCGATTACATAAAGCATTTCTTATCTTGATGATTCCTTCATCAACACTTGATATTTTTACCTTTTCATTCTTTAGAAGGATAGAAAGAAGTTGCTTTTGTAAAGTGATGAGACCATTAGGGAGTTTTGAAGTTTCTCTTATGTTTGCTAAGAAACAACTAATTTCAAAATATCCAAAGTTTAAATTGTAAACAATTTTGGCAATTGTTGTTTTTCCAATACCACAAACTAGAAGTATTTCAATATTCGAATTGTTCGATACATCAGCTTGAACCCAAGAATTAATGGGCCTCGCTCTACGATGTATTCCGATTGAACAAGAAGCAATATATAAGGCTGGACGACTTAATCTTGTGCTGATAACGTTAATAATCTTCTTGATGAAAGTGGATTCATGCCTGAAATATCCATATAAATATTACAGAAAATCAAACATATAAGTTCTAACAAATTAAAGTGTTTTTAGTTCTAACATGTCTTTTAGTTGTATCAATTTGTTTTTTTTAATGTCTTCTTACTTGTTGATCTTCTATTATATTGTGTGTCCACGTAAGAAAACAAAAATGATTGGAGAAATAGTATTAACTTTGTAATACAATTGACTATAACTTCAATATGGTATTAACGAATACCATACCAAATTTAATTTACCGTTTTCCGAATTACCAAACCGAAATTTAAAAATTTGGTATTTGATATTTACTTTTAACTATCAATTACCGAATTACCAAATCCAAAAATTAAAAAACCCGAACTGAGTACCGAATGCCCACCCCTCGTGAAAATGATTAAACGTAGCCACATATCATTTATCCAATATGGAAAACGAATTTGATGGATTTAAAAGATTTTAGGATACGTAGTGAAGATTTTCTTGACTGATTCAAAAATGTTCTTTAATGGCCCATGTTGAAAGACTAAAGAGCTAGTTTCGATTGAGAGCAAATGACATAAATGGTCCCTAAACTATCCTAGTTGGTCTAAAATAGTCCCTTAACTATACAGTTGACGGATATGGTCCTTTAACTATCCACCTTTTTGTCAAGTTTGGTTTCCATCCACTTTTTACTGTTAGTTAACACCGTTAAGTCAATCAACAACTAAAATTGTAGAAAAATTCAAATATCAGCAACTAAATTGAACTATAGTGCTCTGTTTTCAATAATTGTTGTGCAGAAAATAACTTAAACTACAACAAAAAAATAGCAGCTATCAAATTTTGATCGAATTGCAGCACTAGAACACCCAAAAAAAACCAGCAGAAAACTGCATAATCAACACCAAACTATACATAACACATCACTAGACAGCAACATCAACCCACCAAAAAATCAGCATCAAACTGCTGCATCAGACTACCAAAAATCAGCACCAAACTGCACAAAAACACCTCCTAAAACGTCACCAAACTACTGCACATACAGCTCCAAAAACGTCACCAAACTGCTGCACAAACAGCAGCACCAACCACCAAAATCAGCACCAAACTGCACAAAACACAGCTCCAAAAACGTCACCAAACTGCTGCACATTTGTTGATGGTTTTTATAAAAAGTGGATGGAAACCAAACTTGACAAAAAGGTGGATAGTTAAAGGACCATATCCGTCAACTGTATAGTTAAGGGACTATTTTAAACCAACTAGGATAGTTTAGGGACCATTTATGTCATTTGCTCTTTGGATTGACATAAAAAAAAAAAAAGGTAGCTTTTAAATTAAAATAAAAAGTCAAATTGAAATGATTTTTAAGTCAAAATAATAAAAAGTAGGAGACATCTCTACTTTTGATTTTTGACTTATTTTAAGTCATTTTTGATTTATTTTAAGTTATTTTTTTGCCAAAACACTTTAGAAGTTAAAAACTGTCTTAAAGTTAGAATTGACTTAAAATAAGATTAGCTTAAAAGTTTCACTTTTTGTTTGTAACTTTAAAATAACTTCTTTTTTTGGGTAAGCCAATCCAAAAGTCATTTAAGTTTGAATTTAATTTATGCATATTACGAGAAAAAAAAATTATAATAATTAATATCAATATAATTACACTGGTAAATCACAACACCGTAAAAAGACATACACTAGCAATGTACATCATATCATTTTCCCTATTCCTTTAACCAAAAAAAAAGTCGTAAAAAGAAAGAGGAAAAAAGAAACTGTTTTACAAATAAATCATGGTAATTTGGTGTTTGGGTTTGCTTTTGTTTTAAGTATATAGTTTATAAGCTAAAAGTTACTATAAGTTGGTTATGTTCAACTTTTAATTTATTTTTGTACCCTATTTTTTTTTGCGTAAAAGTAAGTGTTTAAAAATAAATTTTGGTCTTTGTTAAACACCTCAAAAAAAAAAAAAAAAGAGTTTAAAAATCAAAACCTACTTAAAATTTCTTTTTGTTACAAACATAATTTATTTTTTCTGTTTTCCTCTTTTTAGCATTTGGCAAAGATGGAAGAGAGAGTACTGATTTTGAAGGACCATTCCAGCCAAATCAGCAACTTGGCTAAGTGCATTTTTCCATTTCTTCAACTTGTCCTCCCAATACTCTTTTTCATTTCTTGTACACTTGAATTTTTCTTCATGTCTATCTAATGCTTCCCCAATACTTCCCTTGAGCTTCCTTAGATTGGAAGGATCAACATGGTAAAATATGGGCAATATCATACATGCAAACTTCATTTTACGTTCAAGAATCGAAACAAGTTGATCCAAACACCAACCAGAAGATGCATAGTTTTGTGAGAATACAATTATACACATCTTTGATTCTTGTATTGACTCTGAATTAATGTTTTCTCCTCTTCTTGATTCATCAATATCATCACAACCACCACCTTTGAACGTGCAAAATCCGGCTTGTTTTAAAGCTGTGGAGAGATGGTCCGTGAAAGTTTTGCCTGTGTCTTCACATTTGAAACTCAAAAACACATCATATGAACCCTTGGAATTATTGAATGATTGATCATCATAAGCTAATTGTTTGGTGGTGGTCATTGAACAAAATTTACCACCAAAGTCAATCAACTTTGAGTTTCATTTTATAATTATTCTATTCTTTTAAATGTTCATTCGGTAATCAAAGTTGAGAAAATGACTAAAATGGTCCTTGTTGTATGGGGGTTGGATCATTTTGGTCCTTAATATATCTCTTCAATACAGATAGTCTGTAATATATATATATAAAAATGATTCATTTGATCCCAAACCCTAAATTTAACAGAGTAACTCAAAAAGACCAGATAAGAATTTCATGAACCGACTTAGTTTGATTCTGTGGAGAATATCATTAACTAATAAAAATGTACTCTCTTTAATAACTTAAGTTTTTAGATGAGATAGTCACTAACTTCAACATGGTATCAGAACTGGTAAAGGTCTTGCGATTTAATATCACGCCTTTAGATGAGATGGTCACACGCTTTAACGACCTTTGTTTTTTCTTCTTTTTTTTAGTTAAATTATTACTCCATCCGTTTCACAAAGAATGACCTAGTTTGACTTGGCACGGAGTTTAAGAAAATAAAGAAGACTTTTGAATCTTGTGGTCTTAAATTAAAGTTATGTCAAATGTACAAAATTGTCATTTAATCTTGTGGCCTTAAACATGCCACGTGGAAAGCTGAAATTAAAATGTTACCAAAAAAAGAAAGAGATTATTCTTTTTGAAACAAACTAAAAAGAAAAGGAGATCATTCTTTTTGAAACGGAGGGAGTACTAAATTTAAGGTTTGAGACCAAATACATCATCTTTTTATATATCAAGGACCAAAATGGTTCAAACCCAATACAACAAGGATCATTTTGGTTATTTTCTTCCAAAGTTCATGATATTGTCTATTTCTATCTTAAATGACCACATGGTTTCTAGCAGGGTACGAATTGAGAAGTCGTTGTCAAGCCCGTCTAATTCATACAAATCACGGGTAGTGTACGTCCTCATGAATAAGAGTAAAGTTTAGGTAGCTAAATTTAAAAAATTGTGTAATATTTTCTATTTATCATTTCTAAATATTTTCTCCGTCGGTTTTTTTTACACATCCCTTAATAAGGATTTAGGAAGAGTGTTTGACCAGAGGTATAGGTAGCTTGATATCACCAGGTTCGGAAGAATCCATTATTTTCGACGAAGAACACATATTTGTGTATACAAATCCACAAAAATTACAATAGATAGTATATATGAACGCATAACTTTAAAATATGATGGGTTCAATGCTAAGTATTTGAAAGGTTGAACTAATAAAGCTTAAAATTGTGGATCCACCTCTGTGGACGATGTTACTTTTATAGAATCAATTTTTATTGAATATATATTTAGTTTATTTATGTGTCATGATTGATATGTTTGTAGTTTTCAACAATAATTACTACTATGGTCTATGGGTAAAATGAAAAAAAAAAATACGTGAATGAAAATCAGTCCATAGACAATATTCTATCAACAGTTTCTAAATCACTAGGGAAACATCAGATTTCATTCAAAAATGAAATTCACTATATTTAATATCATTAACCAATCTTTATTAATTACATCAATCAACCTGAATGAAAGTCAATCCAAAAGTCCAGATACTCAATCTTATTCACAAATAATACTACTATATCTTCACACCATGGTAATTAGAACATCATTGAATGGTATATTTTTTTAAAGAAACAAACATGAGTTGTTGGTTTATACTTTTAGTTATTATCCCACCAAAATTCTTCTTGAAGATCATCAATCACTTTCTTGTCAACTTGAAATGCTTTAGAGAGGACATTATCATTAATTGGTGGATCTGAACCAAATACTGCATTTGGAATAGTGATAACTCCTGCATTTTGGCTGCTCAAACCAGCAAACGCAATGGCATTAGTCTTTCCCACGTGGTGGATCTGAGCCAAATACTGCATTTGCAACAGTGATAACTCCTGCATTTTGACTGCTCAGACCAGCAAATGCAATGGCATTAGTCTTTCCCACATTAAGTTGAAAATGAATTAGACCCTCGGGAAAAACAAAGACATCACCAGGGTTCAAAATCTTGGTGAATAACTTGTTCTTCATATTTGGGCCAGGGTTAGAAAGGACGAAACCAACATAGAGTCTTCCCTTAAGAACAACAAGAACCTCGGTTCCTCTAGGATGTGTATGAGGTGGATTGAGACCATGTCGTGCAAAATCAATACGAGCTAAAGAAATGCCTAGAGTGTTGAGCCCAGGTAAATTGTTGACGTTGACAGCAGTAACAATTGATCCAAGTTGATTTGACGTATTTCCAGGCTTGTTTAGGCCTGATCTGAAGAAGTCATCAGCAGTGACAAGTTTTGGATCCTTGCAAACTTTTCCATTCACGAAAACTGCATGAAAACAAATGTACATTAGAAATCAAAAAAATGAATAAGAAAAACAAGCACTCTGTATTCATTTAAACGCGAAGCTAGAACTTGAGCAGTAATTAATTTCAATTACCAGTTGTTTTAGAGTCATTAACAGCAACACAGAAAATCTTGTAAGGGGACTTGGGTCTGAGGCAGTGCTAGGTGAAGATGCCAAAGCCAATATGGCAATGGTTATAACAAGAAACTTCAGGGCCAAAGCCATAATTAGCTAGATAATTAATCTTCTAATAAATTAAAACGATACTGCTTTAGTTTTTTTTCTTGTAAGCTTGAAGGTGATAGACTTTGCATGGGAATGGCAGCGCTATTTATAGATGAAATTTCTTGAATGAGTCCTCAAATTAAATTAACCCCAAAATAAACAATGAATTAATTAAGGTAGCTTCTTAATTACCAAGTCTTTGATGATTAGTTTATAATAAACCCAAATCCTGAACCCTTCTTCAACAACTACAGAGACTGATTAATCCTCCCTGGGCCATTGGAAATGGTCAGTATTAGGAAATAAGAAAAATACAGAAGAAATAAGGAGTAACAAAGTCAAAATTGAAAAGTTATTAGAAAAGGTAAAACTTTCAATAGTACTTTAAGGGAAGGGAAATATTTTACCAATTCAAACTTCGCTTTATTTAGACAAATTTCTTGTTATTACTGCGAATGTTCACAATTTTTTTACTTTAGTAAGATTTAGTCATTAATAGTTACGTTGTTGACATAACTTCATGACATAATTGTTTAAATATTCACCATGGAAGACTTGGTGATGCATGCAGAAGCCAAATCCACACTTTGTTTGAAGACAATTTTGATCAAATTGTTATCTATAAATAGCCACAACTTTCTGCTCATGTTCTCACACAGATAAATCAGTAAATTGTCTCAACATATTTATAGACAGAGTTTGAACTAATTGTTATGGCTCTCAAGTACTTTGTATTAACCATTGCCATATTGGCTGCGGTGACTTCAATAAGCCATGCATCTGATCCTAGTCCTTTACAAGATTTTTGTGTTGCTGTTAATGATTCCAAGTCTGCTGGTAACTTTGATTCTTATTTCAATCATGGCTTTTGCATACTTCTTGCTGCTTTTGTTTGTTTTCTATACTATTATAGTATTTGTTGTTATTTTTGCTTTCTAATTGTGATTTCTGTGTACAGTTTTCGTGAATGGGAAATTTTGCAAGGATCCAAAGGATGTTACTGCAGATGACTTCTTTAGACCAGGGTTAAATGTACCTGGAAATACTTCAAATCAACTTGGATCTGTTGTGACTGCTGTGAATGTCAATAACTTGCTTGGACTCAACACTCTAGGCATTTCTTTAGCTCGTATTGATTTTGCACCATACGGTTTCAACCCACCTCATACCCACCCCCGAGGAACTGAAGTTCTTGCTGTCCTTGAGGGCACACTCTATGTTGGATTTGTTCTTTCGAACCCTGGTCCAAATATGAAGAATAAACTCTTTACCAAGATACTACATCCTGGAGATGTGTTCGTTTTTCCAATAGGTCTGATTCATTTTCAATTTAATGTGGGAAAGACTAAGGCCGTTGCATTTGCTGGACTCAGTAGCCAAAATCCAGGTGTCATCACTGTTGCAAATGCAGTATTTGGCTCAGACCCACCAATCAATGATGATGTTCTTGCAAAAGCATTCCAAGTTGACAAGAAAGTTGTGGATTATCTCCAGTCACAATTTTGGTGGGACAACAACTAGATTAGTATAAGCCAAATACTATGGTTTCTATTATGTGTGCTCATGTTTGGAATTTAAGAAATCACAAATAAATCTCATGATCTAGCCTTGTGGACTGGTTTCATTGATCTTTGTATTGGATGTACTAAACAAGGATTTCTCATGGTTTGTTTTAGTAAAAAATTATATTTAATCGTGAGTTACGATAATGTTCTCAAAACTATACAAAAGTTTCAAATTAAATCACTTCATAGTATTTATTGAATTTGATAAGAGTATTTAGCCATATTACTTTCTGATTCAAGCATGTAGGAACCATATTAGATTAATTCAAGATTTTAAAATTAAAAATTAGATATTCGAAAACTATATAAGAAGTAATGTAAGTTGCAATTCTTCTTGTATCATATCAATAGAAAAAATGTTGATCAAAATTCATGTAGTTTGAATCTCGAGAAGTGAAAAGTGACCAATATTTTCAGACAGAGGGAGTACAATACATGAAAACCATCGACCAACATACATTAAAGTCAGAATGTTGGACTCAAGAGATTAGAAAACAACAAGATGAACAAGAATTGATATTTTCAAGGTCTAACTTCACAAGGGAGAAATAAGTCCAAACAAGAACAAAGATCATTCTTTCAAGCTTAAATTTTGTACCATTTGATTGCATTCTGCCAAGGGTCCAAATCCTTATTACTGAAAAGCTGTCAAATTTGATTTGCTATTCTGACCAATGGCATATGAACAAGTTCAAGAATCCTCCAAGTTCAGATCTAGTAGTATTTATGATGTTTTCTTGAGTTTTAGGGGGTGAAGACACTCGCAAAACTTTCACTAACCAGCTCTATGAGGCTTTGGTTGATGTGGGTCTTCGTAGTTTTATGGATGACAATGAGATTGAAAGAGGAGAGAACATTAAGTCTGAACTGGATAAAGCTATCCACCAGTCAAAGGGATCAATCATTGTTTTGTCGAAAAACTATGCATCTTCCAGCTGGTGCCTTGATCTTGTCATGATCCTGGAGAACAAAAAGAACAGAGGACATGCAATTCTTCCTGCTTTCTACTATGTTGATTCATCTGATGTCAGAGCAATCGGGGAGCTTTTCCATAGCATTTGCTCGACATGAAAAGAAATTGCTGGAAAATTCAGAAGATGGTCAAGCATGGGCTAAGCGGATCGAAGGGTGGAGGAAAGCACTCAAAGAGGTTTCTAGTCTTGGGGGGATGACTTTACAGGGCCAAACTGAAAGGTAAGCTCCATTATTACCCAAGATTTATGTGTAGCAGCCCATGTACTGTGTCTTCAATTATACTTTGATTAAATGTTCCTGTTTACGGATGACAAGTTTGTAATTCTACCTTCTAATGTCTGGTCCTTGTGTGCTGCTCTTGTAGGAACAAGACACAGTTTATTGAGAAGATCATCAAAGTAATTGAAGAGAAAATAAATCATTCAGTTGTATGTATTGCGCCTTATCTCATTGGAATAGATTCTCGGGCTAAAGACCTTAATCTGTGGTTGAAAAATAGGACTGATACAGTTAGTGTAGCTGAAGTTTGTGGTATGGGTGGGATAGGAAAAACTACAATTGCCAAGTATGTCTTCAATATAAACTACACGAATTTTGAAGGAAGCAGCTTTCTCAAGAACACAAGACAATATTCTTAATAGAGTATTTCAGAACATATTTCTTCAAAATTAGAGAAATGTCTATCATAAAATATAATTATGAATAAGATGACGATAGAAGTATTGATTGTCATCCAA
>NW_006239196.1:870659-897002 GCF_000226075.1 Solanum tuberosum | reverse complement strand
CATAGGCCTACCGATTCCAAGGTTCATTACTATCATTAATGGAAGGGTGCCATTAGCCTACTGATTCCAAGGTTCATTATAATCATAATTGGAAGGGTGCTACTAGCCTACCGCTTTGAGGATTCCACAACCAACAATAATCATTTAAATAAGGAAAGATAATCAAGGATCAAGGGTTACCATACCTTAGTTCAGATTCCCCAAGAAAATTGATGAAGAAACCACCTTCAATCCAAGCCCTAGCTCCAAGTTCTTGACCTTCTTAAAATGGAGGATTGTAGAGAGAAAAGTATTTGAGAGGAGGTGAGTTCTTTTTAATTCTAATTGGAGTGACTTAAAATGGAAGAATTTGGTCTAGAAGGGTTTTATAATTGCTAGGAAAGGCATATAATAAAAGGGGCTCAACTTAGGAAAAGAAATAAGGACCCACTTAAAAGTTTCCACTAAACCCGTCTAAGTTCGTCCTTGCTGACAGTGCTTCACTATTTTGGGCATAACTTTTTACTCCGAGATCGGAAAAGGGAAAACTCGGTGGCGTTGAAAAGAGGACTCAGATACCTTTAATTGGATAGGTAATGGTCCACCTAATTCATTTTGAGCTAAAAGATATCATCATTTGAAGTTGACCCTAAAAGTCGCAACTTTAAAAATCTGCTCCTTGCCCGTCTGTTCCAGTGGGATTACTCAAAGGCTGGTCAACTGGGCAGTCCACTAGGCTAGCTCGTCCTTGCTTGCACCCTAGGATGCTACCTAGCTCCATTTAAGTTCTAAAACAGCATAAACATCAACCTAAGCCCCCACTAACCCAAACGTCTAGGCTCAAGTTCATTCTATCATTTTCCGAGTCGTTACAAATACAGGGTCTTATGACACAAGCAACTCCAGCACTTCTTCTGAACCAAGTAGTCACTCTCATGGCAATAGTAGTTGGAATAGGTTTTGCTCTCTATCTGTAAATTTTGCAGGTCCCTCTCACATACCAAGAGGACAATATCAAACCACTGATGCCTTTGGTGTTATCCATCAGTTCACTGAACAACAATACAATCAGATTTTAACCATGCTTGATTCAGAAACACCTGCAGTTCACTCAGCTATGACAACATGTATGATTCCTTATGCCACTGTCACTGAAGATGAAGTTAAGTGGATAGTAGATTCAGGAGGCTCTAGTCATATGGTTAAGTCATCTACTCTTCTATCTCATACTAAGGCTGTGAACAAGACTGGTTTGGGAAAGGTTCACTTACCTATTGAAAGTATGTTTACTGTGACTCATCTAGGATTATGTTGCATTTTTCCTGATCAAGAAATCACAAATGTTATGCTCATACCTGAGTTCCAATATAACTTGTTGTATGTGCCTCAACTGACTAAGGAGCTGAAGTGTGCAGTGTTATTCTATCCTGATTTTTGCATTTTTCAGGATCTCTCAAGTGGCAAGGTGAAGGGGATTGGTAGACAAGATAATGGCTTGCATGTGTTCACAACAAGTCACAAGAAACCATGTACTGCTGCTGCAGTTTCTAGCACTGGTTCTTCTTCTACCAAATTTGAAGCACATTCGTTAGATATTTATAGTACTAGTATGACTCTTTGGCACATGAGGTTAGGTCATACCTCCTCTGCCACTTTACAAAGAATGTTTGGTCCTACTTCTCAATACTGGGAAAAATGTATCAGTAGTTGCACTATATGTCCATTAGCAAAACAAACTAGACTTTCTTTTCCATTAAGTACTACTACTTCTGATTGTTGTTTTCAATTAGTTCATAGAGATGTATGGGGTCCATATAGAATTCCAACTTATAATGGAAAAAGATATTTTCTCACTCTTGTGGATGATTATTCTAGATATACCTGGTTGTTTTTACTACCCTCTAAAGCTGAGGTGGTTGTTGCTATTCAGGAATTCTTTTTCATGGTTAAGACTGTTTATTCCTCAGGAGTGAAATTTTTTAGAACTGACAATGGCTGTGAATTTTTTAACACATCTATGGCTAGTTTATTGAAGTCCTTGGGTATTGTCCATCAAAGTTTATGTGTCTATACTCATCAACAGAATGGAGTAGCTGAACGAAAGCACAGACACATCCTAGAGGTTGCAAGATCTCTTAGGTTCCAAGCTGGTGTACCTCTGAAGTTTTGGGGTGAATGTGTGACCACAACTATATACATCATTAACAGATTGCCCTCTTTAACTCTCCAACGTCTATCTCCTTTTGAGAAGCTTTATAGGCACTCTCCTTCCCTGACTCACTTAAAGGTGTTTGGCTGTCTAGGCTATGTGACTCAAGTCAGAAAATTAGATAAATTCTCTCCAAGAGCCACTCCGGCTGTCTTTCTGGGTTATTCTCAGACAAAAAAAGGCTACATTACGTATGACATGGGGTCCAAAGTGTTTGTAGTTAGCAGAGATGTTATGTTTAAAGAAGATTTTTTCCCTTTCAAGGCCACTTCACAGTCTTCCTCTCCTTTATTCTCTATGAGTGATAACAACCTGGATGGTATATCAGCAACATAGTTTACTGTGTCTTTACCTCAAGCTGCTTCTGAGGCTGCTCCTTCTGTTGTATCCATTTCTTCTGAAGATCCTCCTACTATAACCTCTATTGCTAGAAAATCCTCCAGACCTACCAAACCTCATATTTGGATGAGTGACTATGTTTCGAAAGGGCAAGGGAATGCTAATTGTTGCTATCTAGTGTCTCAAGTAGTCAGTTATGATCATTTGTCTCCTATGTTTGGTGTTGCTTTAGCTTCCTATTCTTTCATAAGAGAACCCACTTCATATGCTGAGGCTGTTAAGGATCCTAATTGGGTGGCTGCTAATCAATCTGAGATTCAAGCATTGTAGGATAATCACATTTGGAGTTTGGTTGAACTACCAGTTGGAAAGAAGCCTATTGGCTTTAAATGGGTGTTGAAAGTGAATATACAACGTCTGGTGTTGTGGAAAGGTACAAGGCTCGACTTGTAGCTAAAGGCTACAACCAATAGGAGGGGCTGGACTATACTGAAACCTTCTCCCCAGTTGCTAAAATGGTTACTGTCAGGTCTGTTGTGTCTGTTGCTACAGCCAAACATTGGCCCATTTTTCAAATGGAAGTTCATAATGTTTTTCTCCATGGTGACTTATTGGAGGAAGTGTATTTGGAGGTTCCTGTTGGGTTTGCTAGCCAAGGGGGGAAACATGTTGTTTGCAAACTACATAAGTCCCTTTATGAACTTAAACAGGCACCCAGGCAATGGAATAAGAAACTCACAGATGCACTAGTCCAACTGGGTTCTCATAAAGCCATTTTGATTACTCTTTATTCACCAAGACTGTTCAGGGAGAATTGGTTATTGTTCTAGTGTATGTGGATGATTTGCTGCTGACATGAAGTAACTCAGACCTGATCCTGCAAACAATGAATGATTTAAAACTAAAGTTCAAAATGAAGGACCTTGGGGAGGTGAAGTTTTTTTTGGGGATTGAATTTGTTAGATCAAGGAAAGGCATAATTATGAGTCAAAGAAAATATGCACTGGAACTGATAAGTGAGCTAGGACTAAGTGGTACTAAACCTTTCAGCACACCACTGGAAACAAATCTGAAATTGACATCCACTAATTATGAGGCATTCATCATTAATGAGAAATAGGGAATTCCTAAGGCTGAAGACACATCATTTGTTGATCCTACTCAATATCAAAGGTTGGTGGGAAGACTGATATATCTAACTATGACTAGGATTGACATTGCCTATGTAGTGCAAGTGCTAAGTCAATTCATGCATAGTCCCAAACAATCTCACATGGAGGTTGCCTTAAGAGTAGTGAAATATATAAAGAATACACCAGGTCTTGGTCTACTAATGCCTTCTAATAGCTCAGGGAAACTTGAGGCATACTGTGACTCTGGCTGGGGTGGTTGCTTACAGACTAGAAGGTCAGTCACAGGATATTTAGTGAAGTTTGGCAATGCTGTGGTATCATGGAAATCAAAGAAACAGGAGACAATAGCCAGAAGTTCTGCTGAAGCAGAATTTAGGAGTATGGCTTCTGTGGTGGCTGAGGTAACCTGGCTAGTTGGCTTATACAAAGAGTTAGGAATTCAGGGTTGAAGTCCCAATAGATCTACATTGTGACAGCAAAGCTGCTATTCAGATTGCAGTTAATCCCATCTTCTATGAAAGAACAAAACACATAGACATCGATTGTCATTTTGTGAGAGACAAGATTGTACAGGGCATTATCAAAACCTATTATGTGTCAACTAAAGAGCAGCAAGCAGATCTTCTAACAAAGAGTCTTGGAAGACAACAACATGAATACTTAATGTCCAAACTGAACTTGAAAGATATATTTCAAGCATCAGTTTGAGGAAGGGTGTTAAATAGTTGATATTTTAGCATATAGAAAAGATACTGTTATAAGAAGTTAGTTACTGAACATTATAAATACAGCTTGTACTGAGTCATTCTAAAGCTATGTTGAATAATACACAGTCAATTATATTTCGTTCTGCTTTACTCTTTGTAGCTTGAAGGTTCTCACATGGTGAAGATCAAGGATCTTAACAAATTTAATATGAATTTCTCCATAATTGATGAGCTTTGTTTTTTCATTTATTTTTTTTAAAAATGATTTATCCTTCGATTTCTATTTTTTTGGCTCAGATTTTTTATAATTAAAAAGAAACTCCTTATTCTATTTGAAGTTTATGTGACGAAGTATGATTATGTTTGAAGTCAAATAGTTACTTTTTATACTATGCTTTTATAATTTTAATTTTTTAATTATGAAATTCAAATTCATAATGCACATCATAGTAAATTGCGCGCCTCTTTATCTATACAAAATAAATCACTGCGAAAAACTCATCACAAAGATAAATTAATATTAGAGATATATTGGTAAATTTTCTCTTATTATATAAGTGGGAGTTGAGGCTACCCATTAACTTGACATGTGGAATTACTAAATTTTTCTCTTATTATTTTCTATTCTTTCTACTTTATAATAAAAGGGAGTTTATGATGGAACATTCTACTATTTACAAATGACTTAAAAATTATCTTAATAAATCATTTACAAATTACTTAAAAAATTTAAAAGATATATAATAAAATAGGTTGACTCTCAGAATTCTATCAGGGTCACATATATTGGGACAGAAAAATAACATATATCATTTTAAAAATACCAAAAAAGTATTATAAATAATAATAATTAACAACTTAAAATATCTGAAAGACATTTTAAAAGGGGTTAATTTTTGTAATTTTATCCATAATCACATAAATTAGGACAAAGTGACCAGTAATGTAGGTAAATTTAAATAACTCACTATATTTTATCTGTACCGCATACATTAGGACAAAAAATAATAGATATTGGGCCCGTGCACTGCACGGGCTCTTCATCACTAGTATATATATAAGGCAGGGATATTTTGATCTTGAAATAAATATTTTTTTGCTTTTGTTTCTACATTTTATAAGAAGCAATTTTTTTTAGCTTTTTTTCTACCGCAGAAAAACTACTTCTACTTTTATTTAAAAACAGTTTTACTGATTAGCCAAATATTTTTTTTTTCAAAATAATTCAGAAATATTTCTATAGTTATAATCGTGTCATCAATGATAAAAGAGATATTTTAAGATAAATTATTACTAAATAAAGAAATGTATTTATAAAAATCATATAAATTTAGCCAGAAAAAATATAAGATATAACTTGTGAGAGAATCTATGTCTTATTTATACGGGATAAAAATGAAATAATTAAATTCTCATAACTCTAACCATTAATCAAACTCCCCTGATTAATGAATGGTCCCATCATCATATAGTCTGTTTTAGCTAGAGGGGTACAAGCCAAATCGTAAAGTCAAATCAAATCGACAAACCAAATCAAACCGACAAAAAATCGACCACTCTTGGTTTGGTTTGGTATTAAAAGAAAAAAAGTCAAACCAAAACCAAACCAAACCGACATAAAATATATGTTTATATATTTTATTTCATATTTGGTCTTGGAAAATTTTGCAAATATCATATATATAATTTTATTTTATTTATAGATAAAAATATTATTTATAATCTACTTTGTTAATGCATTTTTAGTTAGTTTATAGTTTTCAATGTTTATATATTTTATTTCACATTTGGGCTTCTAAAATTTGTAAATATTTTATTTCGTATTAAGATCCGAAGTTACAATCATATTGTTATAGTTTTTCAAATTCAAAGTTAACAATTTACTTTGTAAATATTTTGTTTTGTATTCAGTTTGCATGTAGACTTGAATCTTATTAATTCAACATAATGAGCATTGATATTTCAAAAAAAATATTTTGTACTCATGTGAATTTTACCGTCTTTTCTAAAATTTCTATTCATTTAACATTTTTTAACTTTAGCTTATCACACATGTAAGTTGAAAATATATTTGATCTCTTTTTCAAACACCGTATAGTTGTAAAAAATCAAAAAAACTGAAAAATAGAAAAAATTCGAAAGAACCGACTAAAGCCGAAACCAAAAA
Organism: Solanum tuberosum; assembly: GCF_000226075.1. Taxonomy (NCBI): domain Eukaryota; kingdom Viridiplantae; phylum Streptophyta; class Magnoliopsida; order Solanales; family Solanaceae; genus Solanum; species Solanum tuberosum. The sequence goes on along the minus strand of NW_006239196.1, from coordinate 890,468 downwards.
AACAGACTTTATGAAATTTGATTTGATTTTTAGATTTAATAAATCGATATAATTGATTTAAATTTTTTTAATGAAAAATCAAACTTCACCGGCGTATATACACCCCTAGTTTTAGCATATAGTATATAGATATAAACATAATATCACATGAAAAATCTAATCAATCATCGCAAACCCAAACAAGCTCTGCTCTTCCGCCCATCACGTGGCCATCTAGCCCTTCTCTAACCTTACTAGACCCATCTAAAAATGACCGACACGTGTCAATAAAAGATATAGGAAAAAAAAATCTAATATACCCTTAACTTTGTCATTTAAAGCTGATATTCGTTATAAAAGTGACTCATATATATCCTTATCGTTACAAAAGGAGCTCATATATACCCTTCATCTAACGCGAGTGAAAAAATTAGTTTTAAATTTATTTTTTTGACTTTAAATTTTTAAAATGTTCATGTGGATATATATGATCCTTCTAGTAAAGTCCAAAGTATATTTTAATCTTTTTGCACACAAATATTTTTTTTGACTTCTTTAATTATCAATATTTTATTTTTTTTATTTTTTTCTTTCATTTTTTAAGGTAAGGAAAAAATCAAAACTAGTTTTTTTTGCGACTCTATTGTAATTTAGTTTTTGTATTTGTAAAAATAAAATAAAAAATGGACATCTATGATAAATTTTACAAGAAAATTGTTGAAACATAAATTATTGAAAGTCACTTTCATAACGAAGGGTATATCAGCTTTAAATAACAAAATTGAGAGTATATCATACATTTTCCCTAAGATATATGATGAGGTGATTTAAGGTACGTTTCAATTATTATTTTTCAATAGATATATATTTTTTAATTTTAATTTTTTAAAAATATATTTAAAATTATAAAATTTAAATATTATATATATATATATATGTGTAAAAAAAATTTGTTAATTTAAAATCATAATTTAATACTTTTGATCCGTCAAAGATGTAGCAAGTGATCTCAAATTTTTGTAGGGCATAAAAGTCCCCACCAGAAAACGACAAAATAGATGCCATCACGCGCTTTAGCACAGAACACGTGTCACTATCAAATGGTGTATTTGTAGTTCTTAATAGAAATGAAGGGTAGATTAGTCAACAAATTTTAAAATAAGGATTAAAATTAGTAGGCACGTGGCTTGGCGTGGACCGCACGCATGGAAAATTAAAGTAGAGGCTTTTACAGTGTGTTTCGTCGTGGAGTTAGATATTTGTAATTGCTTTTTCCTTTGCCTTTTTGTTTGATACTTCCACAAGTACATTGCTTTATTTGTTCGACGTTCCATATTCATATTAAAATTTAATTAATTACATTTGATAAGGTAGTATTCTATAGAACATTCTCTATTAAATTTAAATTTAAAATTTTTGATTCAAAAAAAAAAAAAAAACTTGATTCGCTATATCACATCCTCTCGTGTTGTTGCTTTATTAGCTTACTTCACCTTTCCTCCATTTTCGTTTTATTTTATATGATTACATTGGTATAAATATTGACATTTATGGTCAAGCAAAGAAATACTTTTTTTTTCATCCTGATTTATTTTAAAGTATTTGGCTAGAGATAAAGTTTAATAATAAAATAGATTTTAAGAAAAATGGTCATAAATTATATATAAGTATTTATGTGGTCATAAATCCTAAAGTATAATAGAATATCATTTAAAACTAAAATGATTGCTAAGAACAATAGGGTATTTGGTGCGGTTTAACATGACCTTGTGGTAATTAATACTCTATTATTAAATGACATCTTGACAACTAATACTAATTTAATAAGATTATAATTTATAGTATATGTTTCGCACTAGTTGAGGACTTTTGAGGGAATAAGATGGTGTGTGGGTTTATATTATATTTTGATAATTGTCGTCTCATGAGCTATTAGGAGTTGCGTTAGTCCGATAATTTATTTTCTATTCAATCACATTAAATTCATATACGTGCTCTCGTTTGTTTTAATTTGTTTCAGAATACGATGGTCAAATTAATTAATGTTTGATGTGAATTTAGATATAAAAAAATATATTTTATTTAAAATAAAACTTATATGCTAGAAATTATATGGAAAATGCTAAATATCACAATAATTAATAATAATTTAAAATATATTTAAATTTACTATAAATAATATCACAAGCAATTGAGCCAAAAATAAATAAATAAATAAACTCTAGAAATAAAAAGCAACAGGAAAGGCGGGAGTAATGGGAACATAAATAAAGTAAAATAATAAAAGTATAATTTTACGTGATCTTTATGCTGACATCAACGTGATTTAATAATATACGTCGGTGAAGAAAATTAATTTTTCCACTTCTTTTTCTCCCTTTAGTATATAAAATTCAATAATTCCAAATGATATATTTAACAAAAAAAAAATCAATAGGTGGGTTCATAAATATATTTAGGTGCCGCAAGAAATATTTATCATGTACGTAGTATTTAAAGCTTAACGGAGTAAAAAAGGGAGAAGCTATCAAAAATCAAGGGGTTCATTCGAATCACTTCGTTTGATTATTTTTTTTAAGTATATATATATTTAAATTTTCTTTGACCTTTTCATACATTTACTTTTTATATTTTAAACCTCATTAGTGAAAATTATTCATGCGTTAATTAATTTACTTTATACAAAATATTTTTCATATGTATTTGTGTACGAAAAATACACAACCAAGTATTGTATTCATAATGCTATATTTTATGTGGAAAGAGTAATTAGTAAAGACAACTAAATATTGTGTAACTTATGCTAGAATTTATATAGGTATTATTTTTTCTTATTAATGTAACTACAAACAACGTAAAAAATTAAGAAATCCATGGGAGGAGGTATTAAAAACAAATAAGACATGATTTTTTTATTTGATAGTGTTTTCAATTTACGTATAATACCGTATTTAGTAGTACTTATTATTACTGTATAAAAATGGTAAGCAATGACATAATTAATAATATGAGATACTATTTTTATATCAATACACTTTATTCATTATCATTTATAGAGATAAAGGTTGCAGCTTACACGGAGACAGAACCTCGAAATTAGAGTTTCAAACCCCCATTTCACAAACACACCTTCAACCCATGACACTCAGAAACTACTCGTTCACGCTAAGATCAGTTTCGGGAGTTCTACTCGCCCGAATTTAATTTCGTAAAGTCGTACGGGTTCATTAACGTCTTAGATATTCACTCATGTGATCAAATTAATTATTAGATCTCTCATTTGTTACCAGATTCCCTAGACCTCATTGACTCCGATTTCCTCAAAATCTAGACTAGGCTAGGAATTTTCAAGTCACTACCAAAAAGTTTTCTGAAATTTTAAAAGTGATATTCCACATTGATGTCTTCACTATCTAATACATTTCATTCCCACCACCCCACATCTCTACCTCCGCTTGCACTCTATAATATTTGTCTAAATTATATAAAAATATTTTTTGGTTGATATTTTACTTATATAACAAACATAAGAAAATAAGCAAAAGAAAAACACCATTCTTTTCCTAGAAAATATTTTCCTCCGTAACGAACACACCCTAAATTCTAATGTAATTTTTTTCTGGGGTTTCCAACCACCAACAAAGGAAATCGGTAAATTTGGTGGATTTCAAAAGGCATACACTTAAGTTGATTTCAAACTTGATTTTGATAAATAGATAAATAAATATAAGGGATAAGGGTCTGAAAAATACTTCAACTTTGGTCGGATTTGCTGTTGCGATACTAAACTTTCATAAGGACTTATTACCTCCCTAAACTATTTATTACCGTATTTTTTACCCCCTAAACTATTTAATAGTGTATTTTAAAGGTATATATGTGCCCACATGGACACATTACTATTTATAATTTTGCATTATTTTTTATGTCCACGTGGGCAAATATATATGTTTAAAATACGGTATTAAATAGTCTAGGGAGGTAATAGGTCCTCATGAAAGTTTAGTATCACAACAGCAAATACGACCAAAGTTGAGATATTTTTCAGACCCTTATCCCTTATTTATATTTTAATACACTTATCACTATTAAAAATAGAGGTTTTTCCATTGTATATCAATGCAATTTTTTTTAATTATAAAATATAATTATTTTTATTTTATTTTCATTGAACCAACTCACTGAAAAACACATGATGAAAAACATATTTTCATTAAAGTACTCACTTCAACCACTTGCATCTCTTCCACTCAGCACAACCTTAAATTCGCTTCGCCCCACATAGCCTTAAATCCACCTCTTCTCGTATCCGCCCCGTCCTATTGTTATCCCAGGTCGGACCACTTAAAAATATAAAATAGGCTCAAGTCTAAAAGAAAGGAAGGGGGTTAAGTGATGATTAGGGTAGTCGGCGTGGATGTGTATTAACCCTTTGGAAAGTTGTGGCGTGGGAACAAAATGGAGTGCTTTATGTACTGTACCAGACTTTTAGCTCTCTAATAAAGTCAAGTTTCCCATTAACTTTTCACTAATTTGAACAAAAAAATATAAGCCAACTTTGTAGTATGAAAATACAAATAGTGTTATGCCACAATAATAAATAGACAAAGATAAATATCTTTAAATTTAGCGTGAATTTACTAGTTCCATTTTGATATTGCAATCTGAGTGAAATATCTCTTAAATTCTCGCCAAATTTTGAGATATTTTCAATATTTTTTCCTGTTTTTTATGAAGAGTCTTATGTTCCTACAAGAATTTGAAACCACTTACTATGTCATGTGGTAAATCATTGTGAATCTAAATTTAGCTAGTCAAGTAGAAGAGTATTTTTAAGACTATCAATAATTCGGAAACGAAACTAATAATTTGTGTCTAGCTAATTCAAAAGTGTTTTCAATACTTCTCTCTAAATATGTATCCACCACCAAAAAGATATGATACAATAAATGAACCTGTTTTTTTTTTAAAAATTCGAATTTGAGTCTTAGATATGATTTTTTTTTAATACAAAGTACTATCCCTCCAAATGAGACTCCACACATTTAGATTATTTGATCTCCAATACAAATATTCTACATTAAATAGAAAATAAAAAATATATCCATAGTAGTACAAAGTAGAGATGATTTATTGTTTATTTATGATAGAAAAATAAGTAATAATAATGGGTGCTATTATTATTTAGCCGTCTACTTTGTCGTTTGTGTGGCGTCCGTTGATGAGCAACGCCGTCTGTTTGCGTTTGACTGCACGCTTCTTTTTATTTTTTCTTTCACACCTTTCTTTGTCATATTATCATAAACAATTAAAACAACATTTACTATATTCTTTCTTTCTATTTTTTCATTTTATAAGATAGTGACATTATTTTGGAAAAAAAATATCAAATACTTTCTTATATTATTAGTGTACTTTTAATATAACAATTTATACTTGAATACTTTTATGTACTAGTAATTAATTAATTAATCATGTAAACCATTTTAAATTTTATTAAAAACTTTCTTTTTTAAATAATTTTTTTGAGATAATTAACTTTCTTATATTTTGATATTTACACAATGTTAAAATTCATTTTCCATTCTGTGAAAAATGTCAATCAAAGTTTTTCTTTTGCTTCTCTTCAATAAAAAATACTCCATAATTTTAAGTAATTCTTCAATATTTATTAAAAAAAATAACTTTAATTATATGTATCATGATAATTCTACTGTCCAATTGAGAAATGAAACTATAATTAGTGAAATTTTCAAACAACCAATTTGAAGGTGCAACTCTTGTCGTACACCAAATTCTTTCATTTTTGTTTTCTATTTTTCGGGAAACAATAGTTATATATTTATACAAAATATCAAATAATGATGGTAGTTTAAGTACCATCAAAGATCGTGATGAAATGATATCTACTTCTTCATTTATTCAAAACTAGAAAAACTCAAAACTCAAATTCGAATCCTTTATATAGAATTAAAAACACTATACTTTCTAATATGTAATTTTCTGACACAAATCTAAATTAGTTGTGTCTCTATATTTGTCTTATGCTGCGTTTGAACCGAGTTTATAAACTTTTGGACCTTTGGTGATTGTTCTTTAATATTTTTTTTTTGAGTTTTCATTCGATGCTTGATATTTGTATTGAAACTTAATTAAATTTAAATTCATACCTAAAAATCTACGTTGGATAAAAAACTTCTTAAAAAAGACGAGTTTATACTCAACAATCTCGTACTCAAGACTTTTAATTAAAGATATATAACCCTGGTTGGTCTTCTCTAATTTCTTTGTTAGTTTTCATTTTTGGGGGTAAAAACAGCATTAACAGTTAACAAACAGCTCTACCATGAATTGTTAATGACTCTGTTTCTGTCTCTCTCTCTCTCATCCCTCTTTTTCTTCTATTTCTTCCCTATTCTTGTCGTCTTATTACCCCCTTTCTCTGTCTTCACCTATTTCACTCTCTGCTTCTCTGTGTGTGTGAATTCTCCACGCTTTAAACTTCTAATTTTAGGGATAAATAGTCTCTTTCTCTTTCCCCTTCTCTTTAATCCCCCCCACATTTCTGCTCTGTTCTTTTCTTTGGGACACTGTTGTTGTTCTTTCTCAAGTGTTTCTCTTCTTGTTTTAGTTAAGGAAACAAAAAATTCCATCTTTGGACCACTCTTCTTCTCAGTATGAACCTTGTATTCTTCAAGATCACTACACCCTTTTAACTTTCTTCTCCAAAGTTTCAATCTTTAATCACTTTTAGTCATGGTGGACACTAAAGAGATCAACACTAATGAATCTAAGGTACCCCCTTTGTGTTAATTTTCTCTAATTTTGGGGTTTGACCGTTTTGTGTTTTTTTTGAGTAAAAAGAATGGATCTTTATCATTGATTTAGGTAAATAGTCTGTCATTCTTGTGTTTCTTTGGCTTGTCTCTACATATTTAAACCTCCTTTTTATTTACAAAATCACCTTTTGCTTTTTTTGGGGGTTTTGATTCTTTTTCTTTTACCATTTGGTTTACTTTCTCTTTCTGGCTATGCATACAAATTTTACTCATGTTTTTCTTTATGTGTTGTGCCTATTTGTGGATTGATCAATTTTTATGAATATTTGTGGTTCTTGTAATGACTTAGACCTTGTTATGTTATATGCAGAGGGTGGTTCCACTTAATACATGGATACTTATATCCAATTTCAAGTTAGCTTACAACATGCTACGAAGATCTGATGGAACATTTAACCGTGATTTAGCTGAGTTTTTAGAAAGAAAAGTTCCTGCTAACTCGATTCCAGTTGATGGTGTCTATTCATTTGACGTGGTTGATCGCTCTACCAGCTTACTTAACCGTGTTTATAAACCTGCCCCGAAAAATGAGTCTGATTGGGGTAAAATTGATCTTGATAAACCCCTTAGTACAACTGAGATTGTACCTGTTATTATCTTCTTCCATGGTGGAAGCTTTACTCATTCATCAGCTAATAGTGCTATTTACGACACATTTTGTCGTCGTCTTGTTAGTATTTGCAAGGCTGTTGTTGTATCTGTGAATTATCGACGATCACCTGAGAATCGATATCCTTGTGCTTATGATGATGGATGGGCTGCTCTTAAATGGGTAAAATCTAGACAATGGCTTCAAAGTGGGAAGGATTTAAAAGTTCATGTATATATGGCTGGTGATAGTTCAGGTGGTAATATAGCTCATCATGTTGCTGTTCAGGCAGCTGAATCAGGGGTAGAGGTTTTTGGAAATATTCTTTTGCATCCGATGTTTGGTGGACAAAAACGAACAGAATCAGAGAGTAGATTGGACGGGAAATACTTTGTGACAGTTCAAGATAGGGATTGGTATTGGAGAGCTTATTTACCAGAAGGGGAAGATAGAGATCATCCAGCTTGTAATATCTTCGGCCCGAGAGGTAGAACTCTCGAAGGACTTAACTTTCCAAAGAGTTTAGTCGTTGTAGCGGGGTTAGACCTTGTTCAAGATTGGCAATTGACATATGTTGAAGGGTTACAGAAATCGGGGCACGAGGTGAATCTGTTATATCTAAAGCAAGCAACAATAGGTTTCTATTTCTTGCCTAATAACGATCATTTTCGTTGCCTAATGGAGGAGATAACAAGCTTTATACATCCTAACCATTCCTAGAAGACTTAACTACAACTACAGGCAGCCAGCTTAAATATATAACAGAAGCTTGACATCTCACTCGATCGGGTTATTTTTTTCCTCCCTCCTCTGTAGTGAATATAATGGTGTGTATTAGCATTGCTTCTCAGTATTACTTGTCATCAACATACTTACATTGTTGATAAGAGTGTTCACCCTGATGGTTCTTGTCATTGATCAGCATTTGAAGACGATTAAGGCGTTAGCTGACGGAGTGTTGCCTGAGAAATGTTACTTGTTGAGTTAATAGAAGAGTAATTTTCTGGTGATGTCTCAGTTGTTACTACTACTAAAAAGAACTAATTTCAGAACATGGATTGGAAAATTCATGATGTTGTAATCTTACTTTGTATGTTATTATAGTTGTGATTTAGAAACTATATATGTATAAGATTTTGTTTGTTAATTTTGTCCCAAGCATTGAACCCCTCTTTCCCCCCTAAAAATCAACTCAAGGTATTTGTGCTTTTATCACAAGTGTTGATTTTCTTTGGGATTTGAAGAAGTGTACAAGTGCTACAACAACAAACTCTAATCCCATGTTCGTGGGATCTGGAAAGGATGATGTATATACAGTCGTACTTCTACTTTGTGAATGTTGATAAGTCGTTTTCGATAAATTCTCAGCTTAAAGTAAAACATATAAAATAAAGGAGAAAGAATAGTAGCAAAATGACAAACAAGATGTGGAAAGGAGAGTAAATAATATGTTATAATTAGTTAAAGTTCATATTTTTAAGTGTCATTTTACATAAACTAATGTAGCACTGGCTTTTGGTATTTATCTTTGTATTGGAATATATATTATTTTATGTAAAAATACAACTTGAATAAAAATATATGGATACTAAGAATACCTAGTCAATACTAAGTATTTAAAAACAAAAGAAGTGTGGTTAGGGGAAGCTTCCTATGTATGTTGTTACTTTAATGTAAATGAGTTGGTTATCTTGCAACTTAAGGGAATTCACATTCAAGATTTGAGACTTTCACCTTGTTTGGGTGGTTGTTACCCTTTGTAGTGTATCTTACTGTTAATTCAAATACAATATTTGTTTTGATTGTTATCGTATCGGTTAAATCCATTGTTAGGTAACGATGAAAAAATCCATTTTATGTAACGAGCGATTTGGTGTGATCGCGTCGTTACCCTTCTAATATTATTTATCATTTATCCTACCTTTTCATAGTAGTTCTACCTCGTATCCTACTTTTTCAATTAGTTTATCATTCAAATTATGAATATGTAATGACAGAGAACAATACAATCTATCAAAACATTGTATTCATCAAAATAATATAGTGCGATAGAATACAATGCGATAATACATAACAATTATTCAAAAAAAATGTTATGAACTCAAATATCAAATTTAGATCAAAATTAGTGAATTCTGTCGAACAATAACCTAAAACTCTTGTAAATGGGTTGGTTTGCTAAAAGTCATATGCTAAAATTGGAGGTGATCAAGTAGGTATAGTTGCAATTTTGTAGTACATAGAAAGTGGGGTTGTGTGGACCATAAAGGAATCCCACCCCTTAAACCAAAAGGCCAAAGACAAAGCCAAAACAAAACCCTGTCCAACCAAAGTGAAATGAAGGGTACATTTTACATAGTTCCATGATTGGACATTGATTCAATGCTTTCTATCCCTCTTTTCTTGAAGTGGATTTTTATTAATTTTTTTGTCAGCTATTTCTTCTTCTTCTTCTTCTAATATGGGTCTTTTGGGAATTTTTTTGGATATTTTTGGGTATACAATAAATTTGTTTTAAAATTTATTATTTTGTCTTTTCTTTTTTCTTGTATATTATATTAGAGAGCTTATCTTATCAACCATTGGTTGGGAATTTTGGATTTAGCACTTGTTTGTACCAGTACCAATAGGGGGACCATGATATATTAAAATAAAATAAAACTGAGTTCTGAATTTTCTGTATTAATCTAAAAATTGAATGTGTTAAATTTGACTTCATACAACTATATACATTTTTTTTTCCTTGGGTTGAGGAGGCCTGGCTCTGTATTCAAGAAAGACTTGGTGAACACCCCTTTTTTTTTTTACATTCGGTGTCTTGAATCTGTATTAGAATTCCAATTAAATTCAGATGACACACTACAGGATCCATTCGGAAGTGACGCTCTCAATTCGAGACCTCTGATTAAGGATGAAACAATCTCATTACTGCACCACAACCAATGTTAGGGACTTGGTGAACACCTTTAGAATATATAATACTCTCTCTTTATTGTTATTTATCGACTCTGGACTTTGCATGTCAATTATATTTATATTAATTGATGTATAATTTTTAGGTTTTGAGAAATAATTTAAGAAATAAGTAGTTAATGTTAAGGGTAAAACATGAAATATATATATTTTTCTCTTAATGGTTTATAAATGAGAAGTAAAAATAAAATTTTTATTTTTAATATAGTAGACAAGTACAAGTGGACGTAGAGAGCCATCCTGATTTATGAAAAAAAAAGATTTTTTTTAAAAATTTGTGGCTAAGACATTTTTTTAATTATTTGTTTGATTGTGATTCATTTCATGAAGATAAAAATAATTTTTGTAAAGTTAAGTTAAAAGAATTTTTTCAAAGTTAGGCTATTTTAATTATAAGAATGTTACAATTTTTTTTGGAATGGACCAAAAACGAAAATGTGTCAATAAATTGAGATAAAAGAATAATACTAGTTATTTTATCAGATAAAATTCATAAAGAGCCATTTTAGATTTCTATAATTGAAAAAAATTATTGTTCTGAAATTTCTAAATTATACAATTCAAACTTTTCAAAATATTATCATAAAATATGTAAACTCTTTCAAATTATACTAGAATGAGATCAATATAAACTCTTGAAATACTAAAAATCTCAACAAAATATCTAAAACAGCATTGATGTAACCCTTGACAATAGTTCACATAATTTGGAAAATTATTACTTTCAAGAAGAAAATAAGCTTTTAAAACGTGAAATCAAAAAAGACTTGTAGGAGTAATAATAGCAAAAGACAAATTGTCCTCTATTTGTTACATTTATCTTTCCACTTCTCTATGCTAATGGTTGCTTACAAGTTACACCTAATGGCCAATGGTGAATTTGGAGCTAACTTAAATTATCAATTTCGTCTTCAAATTATTGACAATTTTAAAAATATTTTTTTATTTAACTTATTAAACTTAGATATAAACATCGATCTACCACATGACATAGCTCGTAGTTTCAAACTCTTGTTGAAGCGTGGAGTTCTTTTCTTGATAAAAAGTCGAGAGAAATTTTGAAAACAATCCTAAACTTGAGAGAATTTAGAAGTGTATTCCACTTATATTGCAAGATCGAGTGTGTATTTAAGTTCAATTAATTAAATAAAGAGGTGTTTTAATGAAAATAATAATTCACGCTGATTTTTTTTTAAAAATAATATAATTTTATTTATTGGTATTTATACTACAATAAGATTAAATGATACAATTGAAAATTGAGTTATTTATTTAGCGAATTATAGGTCATTTTATACCGTAATATATACATATTTTAAAAATTCAGGAAAATCTATATAAGTCGGCACACAGATCCAACTTCAAAACCGCGCAACACCAATTTTGATTTGACAACAAAAAAATTGATGATAAATGACATAAATATTGTCGTCTAAAAATAATTGAAATTTCAAATTCATAGTATTATTTTTTGGCTTATAACTAAAAGGACCACTCGTTGGGGGCACTTATTAAATGTACTAAAAAATGTTTTATTGTGAATTTTGTCGTTTTATAAAGGGGTAAACAGCTGTATGCTAAAAAGACTTGTTGAATAAAACGTGGTTTAGGGAGACAACATGTAGTCGTTGTCATCAAATTATTATCATTATAAATAATTAATATCAATTTGTCATTAAAAAAAACAATATTTTTGTTGTCAACATTTTTCTCTCTCTATTTATTTATTTATTTGTATATTTATTTATTTATTTTTAATTGTTTTCGAATTTATCTATTCTGGTCGGTCATATGCGACGACGTGTTCTTTCACACCCCTTTGGCTCTTCTTTAATGAATTCTACCCATTTTAAAATAAAGGGAAAAAAGTGTTTGATATACTCCTCAACTTTATTATTTGGAGTTGATATGACATTCGTTATGATAGTGACATATATATATCCTTACCGTTATATAAACGGCTCACGTATACTCTCATCGTTATAAAATGAGCTCACATATATCTTTTATTTAACGGAAATGAAAAAAATAGTTTTTAATTTATTTTTTTGACTTTTAATTTTTTTTTTAAATTATGTTGGAGTATATATGATCCTTCAAGAAAAGTTCAAGGTATATTTTAATATTTTTCATACATAAGTTATTTTTTGACTTCTTTGATTATCATTATTTGAGTTTTTTATTCTTATTTTTTTTTTCTTTCATTCTTTAGTGTAAAAAAAAACTTTTTTTTGGTGGCTATATTATAATTTAAAACTACTTTTTTGGCTATATTGTAATTTAGTTTTTGTATTTAAAAAAAAAAAATAGGTCAATAATAAATTTTACAAGAAAATTAGTGAAACATAAATAAATTTGACCATCAAAATAATAAATTAAAATTAGTCATTGAAACAAAAAAAAATACATGTGAGGAGTATTAAATATACCCATATGGATTTTATTTTATTTTTTTTAAAAATAATTAAAAAATTTAACTATTTTTTTTCCACTTCCGTTAGAGGGAAATGGTATATGTAAGTCATTTGTATAACAGTAGGAGTATATATGTGTTAATTTCATAACGAGGGTATATCATCTCTAAATGACAAAGTTGAGGGGTATATCAGGTACTTTTGCCTAAAATAAATACTCCCTCGTTTACTTTTAGTTGTCACTTATTCCTAAAATAGATTTTTATTTTTACTTGTCACTTTGACATATCAAGAAAAAATAATTACTTTTCTATGTTTTACCTGTAACATTAAATACTATTCTATTTATCATTTACCTAGACTCAATACTAAACATTAAATAGTAGAAATAATGTAGTAAAATTTCTATTTCAATAATTATTTTCTTAATGAGTGTGTCAAGTCAAAAAGTGACTAGTAAAATTGAACGGCGGGAGTAATTTTTAAAGAAAAAAGTAGGCACTTTAAATGAGGGGTGAACATTCAGTTTTTTCAGTTTGATTTTATCAAGTTTTAGTTCGATTTATTAATTTACGATTTTGAAAGAATCAAATTAGTTCGATTTGATTCGGCCTTTTCAACTTTGATTTAGGTTAGATCAGTGTTTAATAAATAATTTTTCGATGCGAATAAAAAATAAAATGAGGACAAATCTAAGTATTAAACACTTTAAAATTTTAAAATAATGCCAAGTGATGATGCGTATTACCATGGACCATATTTGTCTTTGTCAAGAATATTGTGCTTCCAACTACTGGTAGAGGAAAACTAGGACAAAGATGAGTTCCTTTACATGGCATACATCAACAAAAATATGTTTGGATTTTTCTTGGGAATTAATATTTGAAGTTAACTATCTGAATTGTAAATCTGTTGCTATTTTGACTTGTTCATGAATGATTTAATTACGAGTTGACTTTTGTTTGTTGGTTAAGGAAATGACCATTATAAATTTCAATTTTTTGGTGCACCGAATTTTCGAGACTTTTACACCAAACACCGAATAGAAGAATCAAACTTTTGAAAAAACATAGATACTAAACCTAAAAATCAAATAATCGAAACTGAACAATTAGTTTGATTTAGTTTAATTTTATATTTTTCCAATATGCACCACTAATTTTAACCCCTCAAAAACTTAGTCAAACGGACTATGATATAATTCTAATCGCAATTTAGTTAGCTATATATAGAGCAACTTAATAATACATCTGTCATTATGAAGAATTAGGAAAAAGCATGTGTTATGGAACCCAAATTTACCATTTAAGTTAATGAAACAAGAAAGTTTGTTGCCAAGTTATAAATGAAAACAAATGATTGATGGAATGAACCCCATCTCCACCCCACTCCCCCACCCCCAAAAAGAAAGAAAGAAGAGAGACATTAATTAAATGTGTGTGTATTTAATTTGTTTTTGTTTTTGTGTCTGTATGTATAAGACATGACAAATAAGAATGTAACTAGCCATAGTGGATAGGGTTCATTTGAATCATTTGATAAAATAATAATAATAACAATATATATATATATATATATATATATAACGTTAAATTATCTTTATGTATCTATATATACATAATAATAAATATTAAATTTTAATTGAATTAATTCTTTATATGCTTACTTTTTTATATTATAAACCTTTAACGAAAATTTTGACTCCATTAATTGTCCAACAACCACCCACGAAATACAGGATAATATCGAATGAGTGTCACCACAGCCAACAACTAATCTAGATTCATGCCATTTAATACTAAATTTTACATTTAACGACTAAATGATTCCGTGAAAAGATTTAGGATTAGGTAGAGATAAAATTAGATTAGTACATAAGGAAAAATAAATTTGAAAATTACCATTTAAATAAACATTTGCTAATTACTACTTTAATATTTTTCATTTTATTATCAGTCCATATTTGGGCCGTCTAACAAAAACAGATGGAGAATGTGCCAGTTGTTTGGGCTTTCTTTCAGTTTCTTTTAGGAGTCATTTGTACTTTTGGCCCAATGTTTGCTGCCTTTTAATTTTAGGCCAGTTTTAAATAGGAAAAATTGTATATAATAGCAAACTATTAATTCAAATTAAATGCGATAACCATAGTTTGATTTAATTGTACCCCATAGCAAACTATTTTTATTTTGCCTCTCTCCTGGTAAATCTCGCTCGCCACTCTCGTTCTCGCTGGGCAGTCTCCCTCGCCTCTCTCACTTTTAAACAAAACACAAATGTATAAAATGAGTTTGTGTTTGTAAAAGCGAGAGAAAATTGTTTATATACATATATTTTCGTTCCCCTCTCTCAGATCTCGCTCGCCACTCTCACTCGCCTCTCTAACTTTATACAAACACAAATGTATACATTGTGTTTGTGTTTGTATAAAGCGAGAGAAAATTGTATATACAAATACAAATGCATTTATTTTCGTACTATACACTTATGATCATACAAATACGATCTTCCCCTGCCTAGTTTTCTTTTGTCTTTCTCTCTTTCTCGCTTTATACAACCACATATTATAGAATTGATCTTTTGTATATGTATACCGAAACAGATTATACAATTGTTTTCTTTTGTATATGTATAGCGAAATATATATATTTATGTTTGCTATGGAGCGCAATTATGCAAACTATAACTATAACATACAAATATGATTTTTATGTTTGCTATATGTGAAAGTTGCTCTTTTAAATATATACAGTAAAGTAAAGTAATTAGCATACAATAATTATAATCATGTTTAATTATATAAAAAATAGTCAAAAGTCACAGAATGTATACATTGGTTATGCAATATAGCTTGTACAAAAGTCATAGGAAATATATACTAACTATACAATATAGCTTATTTATACATGAGTTATACACTAACTATTCATTTTGATACACTCAAAAAGCTAAATATAGCTTAACTATACATGAAGTACACATTGATCGTTCACGATCAAATCAAAATCTCTTCTGAGCAATCCCAAATTTTAGATATAATTCACTCAAAACGATTCACAATTGCAGTACAAATTTTAAAGAAGAAGAAGAACGCTGATGACAAAAAGAAGAATAAGGAGGACACATATGACAACAAATGGATTGATCTGCTGCAATAAAATAGACCGAATGATCTTCTTTTTTTTGGGAAAATTAGCAAACTAGTCAAAAAACTTAACTTAATTAGTAAAAACCTCCATACTTTATAAATATTAGTAAAAATGTCAAAATGTCATTATTTTAGAAAAGATTGTGTATCCTAATTTACTTCCTATTTTATCTCACCTTAATTACACATTTTACAATTAATTCTCTCTCATATGTTTTTAAAAAAAGTGAATATTTTCTCTCTCTCATATTTTTATCTTCCAATTCTTCTCCATTTCAAAGTCCGCCTCTCTCTGTTCCTTCTAGTTTGTTTTTTTTTCCTTTCAGAAATTGGAAAATGTATTTTATAAAGATATTCACACAATTCCTTTGATTAAGGTATGCATCTTTATCCGTTTTTTAAGATTTGTTTTATGATTTTATTTTTGTTTAAATCGTTCGAAATTGTTGTCTGTAGTTGAAATCACGTTTAGGGTTTGATAACCTCTAAATCACTCTCCAATGGCAGAATCTAAGAGAATTTCTAGATGTATCCAACTTAATCAACAATTTTCTAGCAATTTTCCATCATTTAATCTACATATTACTCAAGAAATAGCAGATAATGTAGGATCAACTGCTAAAATGATGGAAGATAGACTATCAAAATATTATTGTGGATATTTTGTTAGTTTTGATAAAATACCACATATTTGGAATCACCCTTTTCTAGGTATGTACATTGGTATGTATTCAATAAATTAAGGATATTTTTATACTTTAGATAGTGATGCTATTTCAGATTGTATTAATGAATTCTTATTGGATGATTTTGTATTCATCATGGTATATTTGTTGTATTTGTGTTGTGTGATTTTATAAGTTACTGTACGTATAGGTTTTTGTATTCACTATGCTCTGTATATCATTTTCTAGTTATGGACATTGTACATAAGAGTGTTGTTTGTATCCAATTAAGTAAAGATACATATTAACTTATACATTTGTATTTCTTTAAAACAAATAGTGATGATATTTCAGATTGTATTCACTCATTATTTGATTGTTTTGTATTCATTATGGCATATTTGTTGTAGTTGTGTTATGAGTTTTACAAGTTACTGTATTTACATGTGTTTGTATTCATTATGCTATGTGTATCATTTTCTAGTTATGGACATTGCAAGAGTGTTGTTTGTATCCAGTCAAGTTAAGATACATATTAACTTTATACATTTGTATTCATTTTAACAAACAATGATGATTTTTTCAGATTCTATTCAGTATGGCATATTTGGTGTATTCATTAGATCATAATAATTATTGTATCTGTCTGGTGTAGATTATAAGTTACATTATGGTATAAATTTGTATTTATGTGATGTGGTTTCTAAGATACAATGTAGTTCAATAAACAAAATAAATAACCAAAAAAATAAACGAAAATACAGTACAATTGTCGTAAAAAATTGTACTCGCTCCAAATTTTTTTTTGTAGGGATACAATTTGATTCAAAAAATTTAAAACAAACAACCAATGAAAAAAACATGTCTTCAAACAATCCATTATTATTTTCGTATTCAACATGCAAAAAAATTGAATGAATCCACCAAAGCTAATTATTCATAAGTTGTTCATAATACATACAATTTACAATGAAAATAGATACAGTTTACAATTATGTAAAAAAAGTCATATCAAAATTATAATCAATTAAAAACAGATTAAGGATGAAGCAATTAACTAATACATGGTCCAATTTGTATTCCACCAATATTATCGAATTTCCAGCAGAAAAATCATTCTCCAAAGTTGCTTCTCAACAATTTTTTATGTCCTATTTCGTTCAAACTTACCAAATAGAAAATCCATCTCCAAAGCTGCTTGTCAACAATTTTTTTTGTCCTATTTCATTCAAACCTATCTTACCAAACAGGAAAAAAAAAATTTAATCAAAATAAATTGATCAGAGATTGAGTATTTTCAATTGAATCTTGAATATCAATAATGAGAAAATTGATCAACAATGGGGTCGCCGATGAAGTATTCAGTTTTGATTTTTGTAACTGATGAGACTTTTAAGGGATTGTTCCTTTTTAATATTATTCTCTCCCCTAAATTTCTCCTTTCTGTTATTTAACAATTGTATTCTTTCAATTAAAACAAATAATGAAAACTTAAATAAGATACATAATAAACTATTTTTTGACATTTTTACTAAATATTGAAAGTGTTGATAATGGATCTTATTAAATGTTAAAATATTAACATTTTGAATTATTTTATTATAAATTAGGCTTAAAGAGATGATAAGTAAAATTTATGGACTGATATTTTACATAATTTACTCTTTAATTTGTGTCTCTAGTAATAATTTTTTTTTTGAAGGGAACATCTTTATATTCTCTTATCGTAAAACTTTGAAGGATGGACGAGAAATTGAAGGAGAAGGAATGAAAGCGAGAGAAAAATGGAGAGAGACATACTCTATAACCTAAATGGGTAGTGTTAAAAGAAATAAATTTTAGACTTCACCCAATTTCAAAAATGTTGTTAAGAGCTGAAAATTATCTAAGCCATATAAATAAATCATCCATTCCATAAACCCTTCATTGGAACACTTCAACACCTCATCCCTCATGCCCAAGTTTGAATATCTGCAGCGTGGACAATTTATAATAATATGGGGACTCAATATTGTGTTACAAAAAATTGGAATGTATGCTCTAATACCATACCAGAGAAATGAATTTTGGGCCTAATTCAATCTCAAAAATTAGTTCAGGAGATCGAGAATTTCTCTTATACTTGTATGTTCTACATGTTATCTAATGATGCCCTTTGTTTTCTAGGTAAAGTGGAGCCCATTTAGCAAACACAACTCCTTCAGCATTAGCTGGCACCTTAATTATGAATTTACATTCACAATGTGAATGTATATATATAAGTTAAATAAAATCAATCACCCAATACTTGTCACTGGCATGTCCATACAAAAGAGGAAAAAGCTTAGAAGAACAAATATAGTTATGTATTTTTCCTAGACTAGAGAGCTTTTGTATTATCAAGATCACATCTGCAAAGCTTAGGGGATAGAATTTTGAGAACTTATAGTAAAGTTTAAGTATCACATGTATACTCATCATTTCAGCTTAGGGGATTGGGCACTTCAATTCACTAAATTGTGATAATTTTCATGTATTGCACTTAGAATAAGGGCATGAGTGTTAGTTTTTGCAGATAAAATGCATTTATTGGGGAACACCACATGATTTTCTTATTGATATTTGAAAATCAATGTCAAATATAAGTTCATGTCTAGATTAGATTAAATATAGGGTTCACAATATATATATATATATATATAAAATAAATAAATAAATGATTTGTTCAAGTTTGGATAGTTGTGTTGGGCGTAATTTCATGAGGCCAAGGATAAGATAAGTCGAAGTAACGAGGTTCAATTAAATGCTTTCGTTGAAAGATTATACCACACAAATAAGTTAAAAGTGAAAAATTGCAGTATATATAAAGTGTAAATTTCATATATGACATATATTATAGTACTATTTTCAAGCTATAGCAGTAGATTTAGACTTTCAAGCTATAACATTAAATATTTCAGGTTATAACAAGTTTAAAAAAAAAGAAGAAATGTTTTTATTAATTGAAAAATACTTTAAAAAATAAATAAAAAGACAAACGAAAATTAAAAAAAAACGGAATTAGAATTAATAAAGTAAAAAACGGAAATTGTGGGCTGTAATTTAATTTGAAATTATTGTAATTAATTAATGATTAGCATGAAATAAGGGATCCAAACTAATTAAGAATATTCAGTTTCCTTAATTCACTCTAATTTGTTAAAATTAATTCAAAAATCTGATTTTA
>NW_006239196.1:786503-867157 GCF_000226075.1 Solanum tuberosum | reverse complement strand
GTGAGAAAGATGGGAGGGACGATTACTGTAGTATTGGATAGGCGTGGGGGATGGGGGTGGGATTAATGTGAATGGGAGGTTTGGAATGTAACAGTAATCAAGGAACTCTAATCAATGTCAATCCCTAAATTTGTGTAACTGATAATTTATGTTTTAAAAAAGGAACTGCAATCAAATTAATTAACTATTAATAATTAATAATATAAAAATATAAAGAGATTAATCATTTATTAAATTAAATTTTAATTAATTTTTAAATAAAGTTAAATTTAATTGATATGTTATAACCCGTAAATAAACTGTTATAAGTAAGAATATTTTTAAAGTATGTTTAAAACCCGTAATATTATCTCTTAAATGTGTATATGGTGTGATTTTTCCATATATAAACTAGGAGTGTCAAAAATGAGCCCAACTATGGGTAATCTGCTCAAAATATTAAGGGTTGGGTTCAAGATAATTTGAATTGGGTTCAATCTCAACTCATTCAAGCTTTAACCCATTTTAAGAGAATCCTCAATCAAGTCCAATTTGATCTCCAATTTCAATCCGTTTTAAGACTCTTTATTTGTATTGATGTAATGTGTATTTTTATATTGAAGGTATGAATTATTATCTATTTTATATTTTTTTAGGATTTATCTATCAATTTGTAATTTCTTTTTTAAATTTTTCTTGAGTTGAAATTCAAATTGTGGATATAAAACTTAAATAACAATATATTAAAATAATGGGAAAATTATGCGGCTAAGCAAATTTATACTATTTAATTACTCATCATAACTATAGTTTGCTATAATTACCACTCACGACTAACATTAACCCTTAATTACGTGGGCTGACTTCGAGTTTGTATAATTAGCCACATTTGTATATGTATAATTCGCAACTAACAATTCTTTGTTTGATTTGTATTAGAATACGATGATTTGTATTTGTAAATGACGATGATTTCCTTTGGTTTTTCAGTTTTGTCATCATATATATTCAATCTTTTTGTGTATAACTTTTAAAGTTGTATAAACGTGTAGTTTTTGGATTTTGTATAATATAACTTCTATAATGTAATTGTATAATATATTTTGTATAATTGTTTAAAGTTCATATGTTTATGTTTGTATCAATTCGTTATTTTGAGTTTTATTATATTTGTATAATTCTAGACTTTATATTACTCAATTATACAAAAACATGTGAATTATAAAATTTGTACCTGCGAATTATACAAATTATTATCCTCTCTCGCTCGTCTCTCTCCTCCCTCTCCCAATCTTGCTCGCATCTCTCCTCCCTCTCCCAATCTCGCTCGCCTCTCTCCTCCCTCTCCCAATCTCTCTCACCAAAATATACAAATATATATGTATAATATACAATTATCTAACCGATATACATATACAATCCACCTCTCTTCTACTCTCTGCCCTCTCTCACTCGCCTCACTCCTCCCTCTCCCAGTCTTGCTCGCCACTATCCTCCCTATAACATGTAGCTACGAATCGTAATTAGCAAACTATAGCTATGGAGTGAAATTATGCTATATTTGAGTGACTATATGCTAAAGTTCCTCTTGAGATTAAGCGGGTCAAGATCCAACCCGTTTTTAAGCCCATTTGAGCCCAAAATAAATTTGGACGGATCAAGACCTAACCCAATTTTTATTTCAACCCATTTTAATATCTCCAATTATAACAGAATCCGCCCATTTAACACCTCGAATATAAACGATTGAACTTCTTGACACACGTACATATGCTAATGTAGAAACGAAGGGGTTAAGTTTTCTTTTAAGCATAAATAAATTCAAACATAGTATTCTAGTGTGGTGACATTATTTTTCTGATTTCCCTGATATGAATTCTTGACTTTGCCCTTGAACAAGGCTTCTGCCTTATGCAAAGGTGGAATGAGCATTTTTTTTGTCATATCCGGAGGCAGTTCTAGGATTTAAGTTTTATGGATTTTGAATTTTGGAACGATAAATTTAAGTAGTAATTACTAGGTTCTGAATTTAATATTTATACATATTTAATGGATTTATTAATATAAATATACTATTATTTGAGCAAGAGTAATTACGTTTCGGCGAATCTATATACAGACTACTAGTTTAGTCCTTAGCCATACCCAAACAATAAAAGTGCATAAATCATTTACTATACATTGGACCAACATTCATTTCTTTTGCTTAATAGCGTAGTTGTAGCTGCCCTTGCCAGAGTTACAAAGTACTATTCCCTCTGTCAAAAACTTAAATTATTTTTGCCATTTGGACCATAAGTACGTGCATTTACATTTAGTTTTAAGTTAAAGAAAAACTGGTTTTGGGTTTTCTTGTTTTACTTGAAAAAACAAAAGCAATTACTCTAAACTGATCATATGCTACTTTGTTCTTCTATTTTATTACTTTTACCTTTTCTTTTCTTACTTCAATGATTATCGTATCACGTTGTGTTGTTACTGTTGGGTATAGTAAGAATAAATAGCAAATGGAGGGAATATAAAGTGTTCTCTTATAATACAAAATAGGTGTATTAGTTCTGCAAGTATTATTTCTTATACATTGTTTGATTTGATGTATTAGAAATAACAAATCTTGCATAATTTCTATTAAAAATATATATGTTTTCAAATATACCCTTCACACTTTATTTATTTGTACACTTCCTTTGCAACAAAGTTCTTTGCTAAAATATCAAAAAAAAATCTTTGCTAAAACATCATTAACTCTTTTTTTTTTTTAAATAATATTAAATAGTTGTACTATTGTGTCAAAATATTTTTGTGAAAAGTTGGCAAATATTTTTTTTTATCAAATTTATCGTCACAATAGTAAAATTTTTGATTAAATTATATTGAAATTGATTTATTTTTTTTTTAAAAAAAAGATACTTAAGAGGTCATAAAGCCTATTAAGACACCAAAAAATTAAAAGACACCGAAAAGCAAATCAAAATAAAAACAAAAACTTATGACAACAAAGAAAATGAAAAGGCTTTAAGGATAGTTTTGTAATTATTTAATTTAATGCAAGTGTTAAAATGCTATGTATTACTAATACCTAGAATTCCTTGGTATTAGTAATACACAATAGAGTGTATACTAATGCTTGCATTAGTTATACATGGCATGAAAAAGTGTACCAAACAAGGTACTACTAATACACACACCTAATGCATGCATTATATTTTCTAATACACTCTACCAAACGACCCCGAATTTCTCCTTCATTAATGATGGAAAAGAAAGTTCAAGTGTTTAAATAAGAAAACACTCCTACTTATTAAAAAAGTTGGTAAGAGTAACCCTTGCGCCGTCATCGTCGATCGACTCCGGCTTCGACTCCGAATGATCGATCAAGAGAATATCCACGTGATTCTATTTACTTTCTTTCTCGTTTAATTTAAAATTTCCGTCGTTTTTAATGACTGTTCTTTCTGATTGAAGGTTGGAGCGTCTGGCGCTCAACAATCCATAATTAATTCATCTAAATCTGAAAATCTGAGACATGCATATGTTTGGCGTATTCAAGGGGGGGTCACCGGGTTCACGTGAACCCATGCTCCCCTCCCAATAGTAGTGTTATATTTTTTAATAAATATTGAAATATAGATATGTGAACCCACACTCGAAATATCACATAATGCGATAACGACTGGGTGCACTTCTCTACGTGAGGTTAGAAATTTGAATTTTATATTTATCCTGTCACATTTTTCTTTCTAAAATTAGATAACACTTTTCTAAGTGATAATTAGTAGCACTTTTGACATTTTAATTATACATATATAAAAAACAATTTTGGACCAATAAATATTAAAATTTTAATGGTTATCAGTAGTAAAAACTAAATATCAAACCAATCAAATTTATATCTTAGATCAACCTTTTTGTAACAATGTACCTATCATCTCAAAATTCTGGATACGCCTCTATATCTGAAATAACATAATTTTGATTGTTGGCACTGACTATAGTCAAAACATGTTTAAGTTACTGTTTAATTGTTTTACTAATACAGATTGGCTAACAGTTACTGACTTGTTGTTTTCTTCTTCATTATATTCCGTATGAGTATGACTACTTCAATATTCTATCCCGTTTTATACTTGATTTTAATTATTTTATTAGAGTCGAGAGTCTATCGAAAACAATTTTTTTATCTTTTACAAAATAGTACACACTACCATTCCTTACTCCTATAATGAAAATATTGTTGTTGTTAATTACCCTTACCCTTCAAACTACTTCCTCTATTTCATGTTAATATAACCTAATATCCCCTTCTTATGTACTCCTTTACAAGCTTTTGACTTCAAATTTTTCATGATTTTTTAAAACACAATCTTAATTACAATATACGTTACATACCACAAATTCCAAAAGTACTAAGCTAGGAAAAGGAAACTGAAAGAATATATTTTAAAGAAAGAAAAAAACAAGAGTCCCCTAGTTTAGTACCACAAAGAACAGAGATATGCTGGTGCAGCTGTATTTTGGCTGTATACAATCTCTGTATATCACATATAATTTCCTAAAAACAGGAAAAAGATACTCTATATCCCTAAAGACTTCACTTTTATCATCAGAACAATAAGGCTGTTGTAAACAGGAATAAAAAAGAAAAGAAAACCCCATAAAGCAACATTTTACAAAATAAGAACCAAAAAAAAAAAAACAAGAAATTTGCAACATATTTAATAAGGTAAATCAGTATATATCTATAATTACAAGAAATACCAAAAAAAAACATACAAATAACTAAACTTAAAACTCTTACCCTTTTTCACTCTAATTTTTTCTTCTTTATCCACATTTTTTTTTACCCTTTAATTTCAAAATTAATCAATGAATCCACCAAAACCATAATTAAAAAAAACATACTTGTGATTTGTCTATTTTACCCCTTCCATTGCCCACACTGAGCCGTGGGCCGGGACTTCTGCTTCCCGGCTTTCAATGGACAAGGGGTCTGAACCGGCAAAACCATGCAATTATACTGCAAACACAATGAACTCCGAACCGGAATTTCTGCGGCCGGATTGATAGCTATTCCGGTTAGAAAATTATGTTGCAAATACAAAACATGTATACTAGCCGATAACAACCGGTCTACCATGATCCCCGGAACCTGACCCATGAACCGGTTGTTATTCATATATAAAATCTGTACACCGGAGAACAATGGCGATATTTCGCCGTAAAACCGGTTGAAGCTAAGGTCCACAACCGGAATTGTTACTAAACCGGCCGGGTAAATTCGACTGGTGAATTGGTTTCTTTGTAGCTGAAGATTTGCTATCGGAAATCTAAATAAGTTCCCCGGGATACAACCGGTGAACCGGTTTATACTAAGGTCGAGATAGTTTAACCGGTTTAACCGAGTAAGTAAATGGTCGACCGGACCGGTTAACTGGTTCGATGACATTGAGAGGTATTGAAGTGAAGAAGGAAGTGACATTGGCAATAACGAACCAGAAAGAGCATTGTGTTTGAGATCGAGCCGGGTTAATCTAAGGGATACGAAAGGCGGTACTGAACCGGATAAATGGTTGTGACAGAGAATGACATTGTTGAGCGCCGGGAGGGTTCCGATGGCCCATGGAATGTTTCCGGTGAGCTGATTGAAACTAAGATCAAGAGTTTGAAGTCGCCGGAGTTTACCTAAACCCGCCGGAATCCGTCCAGATAGAAAATTTCGACTAACTCCGAGAAATCTTAAGTTGTTCAACTGAGAAAAACTTTCCGGCAATACTCCGAATACCTTACCGGGGACGACAGTGAACTCAGCTAAAGCAGAGAGTTTCCCAATAGCCGGGTTTAATCTTCCGGTTAGACCCGGCGACCCGGCTCTCGGGTCACCCAGATTCAACGCGATCACTTTATCACCAGCACAATAAACTCCGGCGAAGCTACATGGGTCGGAAGTAAAATCCCAAGAAGAGAAAAAATTCGAACCGGGTAAATCATTGAGGGTTTTACGAATCGCTTGTAAAGCCAAGAAATCAATGGGGTGAAGCATTGCACCACATTGTTGAATAACAATAACATGAAACAGAAACATCAACAACAAAAACCTCATGATTAATTAATTGTTGCAGAGGTGAAGAGAGAGTAAAATTAAAATGGGGGTTTATATAAGGGGAAAAAAGTAGAGACTTTTGGGTATTGCTTTTCCGTGAGAAGCAAACGAGTTCTCGTGTGGAGATAGGTGGAAGCTTTAATGGCTACAGCATGAAAAAGAAGAAGTTGATATAAGGAGAAAATGAGTGGCTTCTGAGAAAAGCAACTGTTAACAAATGGAAAAAAGAAGAAGAAAAATAAGTTTTAATTTTCTGATTTGAATCTTGTTGGAGAATACTCTATTTGGTTTTGGTGAGGAAGAAAACAGAGCAATGAGCAGAGCTACCAGTCAGGTTAATGTTTTTCTGTTACATGAAGAAACACGGTGTGATAGACTGATAAGTACTTCTTTAATACAAAGGCGCATTTGGTACAGAACACGTAGAATTTTTCAACGTGAATTTCAATTTAATTTAATTGGGATATACCAAATTTCGGATGGAAAATAAAATAAGAAAAACTAATAAAATATTTTTTGGCGTTTTTGATTTTATTTTTTTTTGGTTGATTTATGTTATGGTTAATGTGAAATTGTTTTTTTTTTCTTAAAAAGAATAGGGCAAAGAATAAGGTACTAGGATTTTTGTTTGTTTTGTTTTGTTTTGTTTATTTATGTGGTATGGGTGAGCAAAGCTGTAATCCGAGCCTATGTGTATAGTCCGAGCTTAAGTTTGGAGTGACAGATCATCAGGCTCGGGGTTTTTTACGGTGATTAGGACGAGTACCACGAGGACCCTTTGTGCTTGTTCTTTTATATCATACAAAGAGAGTACATTTTTCACTATTTATATTATGTTTGTTAATTCAGTAACATTTTAATGTAAAGTGCTTCCTCCATTTCAAAAAGTATGATCTAGTTTGACTTGATACAAAATTTAAAAAAATAAAGAAGATTTTTGAATTTTGTGATCTTAAATTAAAGTTATGTCAAATATACAAAATTGTCCTTTAATCTTGTGGCCTTAGACATGCCAAGTGGAAAACTGAAATCAAAATATTATCAAAAAAAAAAGAAGAGATTATTATTTTTGAAACTGACTAAAAAAAAAGGAGATCATTCTTTTTGAAACGGAGGGAGTACTAAAACCTTGTAGCTAGTAGTTTTTTCCTTCAGAAGAGTAAACCACAGTTTTTATTGTTTCCACTTAGAGCTCTATTTTATTTTAACGCGGCTTCCAATAATTTTTTTTTTATATTCGAGACTTGAACTCAAAACCTCTAGTTAATGATGAAAAAAATCTCTCAATCAATCCACCAAAATTCATGCTAATCAAAACACAACAACTTTAACTTAGAAGCCAATTAGAAATTCTTATTATTTAGGATATATATATATATATATATATACTCTACAAAAAGAAGTTTCAAATTTGAAAGGAAAAAGGGTCTGAAAAATACTCAAATTTTGACCGAAATTGTTGTTACGATACCAAACTTTATGGAGGACCTTTTACCCCCTGCACTATTTAATAGTGTATTTTAAAGGTATATATGTGCCTACGTGGACATCATAAATATTGCATCATTTTAAATAGTAATGTGTCCACGTGGGCACATATATACCTTTAAAATACACTATTAAATAGTGCAGGGGGTAAAAGGTCCTCCATAAAGTTTGGTATCGTAACAACAATTTCGACCAAAATTAAAGTATTTTTCAGACCCTTTTCCCAATTTGAAAAAGTAGACAATTAGACATAATAGTTGGTGCTCGATCGAGCTTATCGCATGAGCTTTTTTAATATGATTTATAGGCTATTATACTAAAGCAAAATTTATCATATGCGTATTAAAAATATAGCGTCTCCGAACAAGAACACTCTACCTTTGTTAAATAGGAACTAGGTAGGCCTCCAAAATATGGGACTAATTTAAAAGCTTACAAGGTAAGTAAAACAATTCAATTTCTTCCTCTTGTCCTTTTTGGTCACCTCAAAATTCAAATACTCATCGTTTTCTTTTAATAGAGTAGTAAATAAATGATATAAATAGAGTCAAAAGTCTTGGGAGTCAAGTCGTAGAAATAACTAAAAGTAAAAAAGTGTTAGCATTTCCACATGGCCCTCACGTTAAGTAACCCGAATCTACATTTGGTCTTTTCGGGTAAGATTTATGGCCCCTTAGAATGTTGTCATAAGCCACTCCAACCCAAAAAAAATTGTGTTATAAAGTATGATTTTTCAGTCTCATAAAATATGAGTTATTGAAGTAGTTCACTCGAAAAATATATAGTGAAAAATTAACAGATTTTCATCGAAATACTAGAAACAAATATAGAACATTTTTTATTAAAAATTTCAATGGAAAAATAGTGATTATTTAGGGTGTATAGAGAAATAATGTTATGGAAACTTATTATACAACATTATATATATAAAAAAAAATAGATTTTAAAAAATGCTAGAGCGTGATAACAAAAATATAATTATAAAAAAAATCTAATTGTTGTTTACTACAAGAATAAATTAAGAATAACATAATATTTTTATACTCTTAGGGGTCGTTTGGTACAAAGATTAATAATGCAGGGATTGATAGTGCAGGAATTAGTAATGCAGAAATTATTTTTATTGTTTCCCACCTCATCTTGTGTTTGGATTAAGACATTCTAATTTCTTTTTCCAATTATACCCTTGAATTATTACGTAATTGGGTTAAGGTAAATAATTGTCGGACAATATTATTTTTTTGTGGCCTTCTAACTAGGCAACTAGCAATGAGAAGAACAATTTTATTGTCATGTTTGCCTCTTTTTTTTTCACTTAAATTATTTGAGGATAAATAATTGTCATCTTAGTAAATTGATCACTTACATAATGTCAATTTCCAATTTAAAAAAAGAAGATAAACTATCAATTTTTTAAATTGAAAAGACGGTAAACAATAGTAAAATTGAATAAACCATCTATATTTACACATAAAAATTGCAAGTTGTAATTTTAATATGTATGCAATTTTATAAATTGTTCAAATATAAATAATTAGAAAACCACATAAATATATATATTCAATTAAGATCACAAACGTCATGTGGTGATATATTTGCTTTTTTAATTAGTTAATGTTAAACAACTCACATTTCAAATATTGTATTAATTTGTATTGGATTTATTTAGTAACAAACAACTCTCTCTAAATAATTTGTAAGCTAATTTATTTAAATAAATTTACTGGTACAAATATAAAACATAAAGTTAAGAAAATAAAATAAAAAATTAAAATGATTTGAGGGATATTTTTGTCTTTACATAGACTTATCCCATGGTATTATATCCCATGTATTACTAATACCTCCAAATGAAAGGTATTAGTAATACATCCTATAATACCGTGTAGGAGGTATAACTAAACCATGGATTAGTTATACATAGACTCAAATTCCTACCAAACATAGTACTAAATATACCATACATAATACATGAACTATTTATTTTAATGCGGCCTACCAAATGACCCCTGTTTTAGGTAAATACAGAGCATATATTTGCTACGTCAAATATTTTTTCTTAATTAATTATGCCGAATTAATGTAAATTGATGGGATAGGAAAAAGTAAAAAGATCTAACAGCAAAATTCCGCGGTTTGTTGAAAGTTGATAATTCAAGAATTATTAAATCAATAACAAGTGATAAAATTGAAGGTCACATCACATTGATTCTTATGACTAATAATAATAATAATAATAATAATAATAATAATAATAATAATAATAATAATAATAATAATAATAATAATAATAATAATAATAATAATAATAATAATAATAATAATAATAATAATAATAATAATAATAATAATAATAATAATAATAATAATAATAATAATAATAATAATAATAATAATAATAATAATAATAATAATAATAATAATAATAATAATAATAATAATAATAATAATAATAATAATAATAATAATAATAATAATAATAATAATAATAATAATAATAATAATAATAATAATAATAATAATAATAATAATAATAATAATAATAATAATAATAATAATAATAATAATAATAATAATAATAATAATAATAATAATAATAATAATAATAATAATAATAATAATAATAATAATAATAATAATAATAATAATAATAATAATAATAATAATAATAATAATAATAATAATAATAATAATAATAATAATAATAATAATAATAATAATAATAATAATAATAATAATAATAGTAATAATAATATTAATAATAGTAATAATATTAATATTAATAATAATGATAATAATAATAATAGTAATAATAATAATAATAATAATAATAATAATAATAATAATAATAATAATAATAATAATAATAATAATAATAATAATAATAATAATAATAATAATAATAATAATAATAATAATAATAATAATAATAATAATAATAATAATAATAATAATAATAATAATAATAATAATAATAATAATAATAATAATAATAATAATAATAATAATTCCTCGAACATAAATATTATAGAGTAGTGATGGCTGCTTTTTTCACATATAGAAATTAGTCGTTCAGTCATTTATAATAGTGACTTTAGAGAACATTGGCCTTTTCATGCATAGTATAAAGTTATGGAGGAAGACTTGCAGAATCAATAAAATTGCTAATACTTTAATAGTCTGATGTGATTTTTTTTCTACGATCGTGGTGTTCGGATCAGTTTTTGTGCATCTCAATTAATTTATATTATAATTGTCACCTCCCACCAACATGTATTAGATAACTGTGTTCACCAAAGCTAGGACAAATGAAAATAAACATCTAATATTTTTTTTTGGTGAGTTTTAGTATGATGTGATATTTAATTTTCGATTATCTTCCCTTTAATTCCTTTTACTAATGTTGCTTTTTATGGGGCAGTTTTTGGTCATATGTAGACTAATTAATTTTTAATAAAATGGCCTATAAGGCCAACAAAAAATTGCTTTAAAAAAAATAATCCTTTTACTAATGATTTACTAATTATGTGTCCTAAACTGCAACAATGTCTTATTCCTTTATTCTTCATATAGGCTCTCTTTTTTTTTCCTTCCAAAGGTACAATAATGTTAATATACTTTTTTGTTAATTTGAATACTATATTGAGATATGGGGCATTTTCTATATTTGTGAATAAATTTCATGTATGACCAAGTTGATGATTGGGAAGTGGTTGGGCCTTGCGTATAATGAAATTTTGTTTATATAGTACAAATCTACTTTTTTATTAATAATAATTATTACATAGCTTGTGGTAGAAGACAATATATAAAGACACAATAATATCATCATCTACAAGCACTGATGAGTTAGAGATATATATTAGTACAAAATAAAGACGATTCCACATCTCAGGTCTTAATTATATATTGTCGTGTGTCAAGTAAAATGACTTGTCTCATGTTTACTTATAATTTATTAATGTAGGTACGTAAAAATTCTTGTATATCGACCTGGCTAAATTAAACCATTACAGAGCAAAACAAACATGTTACTACTCATTTTGCATAAATTACTACTCCTATAATGGCAAATTATTGATAAAAATTGGCTCGTCGAAAACGTTATTTATGTTATTCAAATTCTTAATTGTTACATTATTGTAGAGGTGGTCTAATATTATAAGTCAGCCTTGTACGAATACTCATCCACTACTATTTTGCACAATTGTGTAGGAATTATGTATGTGCGTTATGATATATAAGGTTTTAAATAACCATATATTGACACGATTGTTACATAAAATCAAGTTGATATATAGTTTATCTAGCTTTTCTAAGAAGAATTTTACCAAGGAGATTGTATTGGGTAAAAAGAGCTTCTTGTGTATGTGGTAGGATGCTGGGAGAACACGTGGCACATAAGATATGTGGAGTGTATTCGAGAAAGAACGCTCGATTTAAAGGCATATTTCATAAGTTCGACCAATCGGTCTACTACTAGGGTTATTCATTAGAAAAAAAAGGTGGGAATTCGTGGCTCAAGGACATAAAAGGACTCGTATCCCAATGGTGTAGCAAAAGGACAGATAGCACTCTAGATAAATTCGTACGATATTTAGTCAACAATATAGGAATATTAACTTACACAACTAATTAATGTCTAGTGAGATTCCCATTGGAATATTAATTACTATTGGGTGTAGTCATATTGGTCATGAGTGGAGTTTTTCTATTGGTTAATATATTACGTACCTTCGTTGTCCATATGTAGTAGCTAGTTCTAACATATTTGTAATTTGTGAAGGGTTAAATTCTAAACAATACCAAAATCAATATACTGATATTCTTGGTAGTCTAAACCATTACTACTCATTTTGCATAATTTACTACTCCTATAATGGCAAATTATTGATAAAAATTGGCTCGTCGAAAACGTTATTTGTGTTATTCAAATTCTTAATTGTTCCATTAATGTAGAGGTGGTCTAAAATTATAAGTCGATCAGCGTTGTACGAATACACATCCACTACTATTTTGCACAATTGTGTAAGAATTATGTATGTTGTGTACAATGTGTGTTATGATATATAAGGTTTCAAATAACCATATATAAACCATATACCACTACTTGTTTGATACACGTACGCCTTTTACAGTAGTCATACTGACATCGATTGTTATATAAAATAAAGTTGATATATATATAGTTGATTTAGCTTTTCTAAGAAGAATTTCGCCAAGGAGATTGTATTGGGTAAAAGGAGCTTGCGTATGTGGTAGGATGCTGGGAGAACACGTGACACATAAGATAGGTGGAGTGTATTCGAGAAAGAATGCTCGATTTAAAGGCATATTCCATAAGTTCGACCAACCGGCCTATTACCAGAGTCATTCATCAGAAAAAAGGTGGGAACTCGTGGCTCAAGGACATAAAAAGGACTCGTATCCCAATGGTATAGCAAAAGGACCTGTAGCACTCTAGATAAATTCGTACGATATTCTGCCAAAAATAGAGAAATATTAACTGACACAACTAATATCTGATGGGATTCCCATGTGGAATATTAATTACTATTGGGTGTAGTAATATAGGGCATGGTGAAGTTTTTCTATTGGTTCATATATTACCTTCGTTGTCTATAAATAGTAGTTCTAACATATTTGTAATTTGTGAAGGGTTAAATTCTAAACAATACCAAAATCAATATAATGATATATTCTTGTTATCCAAATTTTATATATTTTACCAAGTCTTAGCTCTCAACGATTACTATATATAAACGTCTTCAAATCTAATATCAACGTACAACATTCCAACATCTCTGGATCCAGTGCAAACACATATCATCGAAACTTTATTGCTTCCTACGATTCTCTTTACTCATTTTATTTACTTTCACTTAATTCCTCATCAAACATATCTTAACAGCTAAAATCCGAACTTAATGAATTAAATTAAGACACGTGCCCTTAACCTCATATATCACTTTTACAAAGTGTGTTAACCATGATCCATTGTTTTCATGGTCCATATATATATATATATGTAGAGAGGGAGACCACACCAAGCCCAACAACCTGGGCATCATCTAATATGAAGGGTGTGGACCACCATGATTTTTGGGACTAACAAATTTGGATAGCAATAAGCATGATGAGCCTGAGTTTTACAGAAGAATACTCAAGCAGGACAAGTTGAACTTAGATATCATGTCTCTATCATCCAGCTATATTATATATATAGGACAAGTGATGCTTGCTTGCTTTCTTCCTCTCATTTACTTTACTCAAAGTTAGGCCAATATATTGGTCATTGAGTCATGAGTGCCATATATATCCTCTTTCTTTTTTCTTTTTTTGTGCTTCATAGAGATCTGAGCAATGCACATGCATGTCCCGTTTGATAGACTTTTTTTTATCTAGTCAATTTTAAAAAAATGGCATATTTCTTTTGATCTAACGTTTTTATCAATTTATTTTTTTCTTCATCAGATCGATACTAACTTACCTATTCCTGGTCCTATTGAATCCAAGAGGGCCGTTGCCCAATTCTCTGACCACTACTCATTCTTTCCCGACTCGATAAGGATTGCAATCTCGAGAGAGGGAGAAACAATTGACCTCTAACAGTAGGTTGATGGGGTTGGCTATGATGGATATGGTGAAATCAATCAATCCTTATGTCACACTCCCTCTCACTGGTCTGAAACATATACAAATCATGAATTCTTCAGAGTGCACCGACAACCCTGTATATTTAGTAACAATTTAACTTTAAAATGCATATTTTATTCTTAACCAAATAATTTATAGTCAGTCACAAAAATAAAGATTTATGACTTAGTTTAAACTACAAGTTTCAAATTTTTACTCTAATTGTGTGCCTGATTAATTAAACTACATCATATAAATTGAAACAGACATATCGTCAAGGCTCTCTCTCTATATGTGAGTGGTTCCTTCTCCTTCTTGTCATTTTAGGTACTCTCTCTATCTTCCTCAAAACACTACAAAACTTCTTTTTGTTATTCCAATGTACATATATTTCCCATTCTTACATCACTCTCACCATTGCATGCAATTCCCTATTCACTAAAAAGAACTACTCCAACATCCTTTTCACACCTTCAATTTGTCTTTCATCAAAACTTATTGCATTTTTTAGTATTAACCAACAACGCTAATGAATATATTATAGAAAGAAGGAAAAAGGGCAAAAAGTAACTATTCACAATAATTAAGACTCAAAAATATCCTTCAACGTACCAGTCAAATACTCAAAAATATTATTCTTACTAACGGTTACTCCAAAATTAAGAAAAATGAGTCAAATTTTACGAAAAATATCCTTCAACGTACCAGTCAAATACTCAAAAATATTATTCTTACTAACGGTTACTCCAAAATTAAGAAAAATGAGTCAAATTTTACGAAAAATATCCTTCAACGTACCAGTCAAATACTCAAAAATATTATTCTTACTAACGGTTACTCCAAAATTAAGAAAAATGAGTCAAATTTTACGCTAAACTATTTGAAATGTGGAGTAATTTATCCTTCATTTAAAATTTGAGATAAATATTTTTAATGGTAAAGACTTGAGCAAAAAAGATATATGGAAAATTATGAGGTTACATTTGCTTTTATAAATGATAATTTTTATACTGCCAAATTTATGTAATATAAAGTTTAATTACCAATATTAACTTTTCCAATTAAATGTTTATTCTACTATATCCTTTCAAAATTAGTATACCCTTCGATTGAAATCTTGAAAGACATTAAGTGACCCTATGTAATATATATAATATGTCAAGGTATAATTGAATTTGATCTTTTTATTGTTTCATTCCTAGAGTTAGAAAAATAAATACATAATTATTAAGTTTTAAAATAGTTATATAAGAAAAAATATCTGATTTCATATTTAGAAATAATAAATTCATACCTAATGCCTAAGGAATTACCAGAAGCAAAAATAAATTATATATCATCAATTTTTATTTGCTAAAATGGAAGTCTTTATATTACTTATTTTCCCATGTTATTATTAATTATACTAATTATCACAAATTCAACCCCCACCCACCACCAAAATAAAAATTATAATAACTAGGAAAAAATTATCTCATTTCCTTTTATTATGAAACAATTGTTGGTAAGAATATTTTTAAATTATTTGATTAGGTATTGAAGGTTATTTTTTGAACTAATTTCCTTACGACGAAGGCAACATACGAAGGACAAAGTTGGGCCTATTTTGAACGATCCAAAAGAATTTTTGACCCTTTTCCCTAAATAAAAATAAAATGCCTTATGAATATATACAAAGAAATGAATCAATAACTTTAACTCGGATTTCGTATGCATTGAAAAGACATGGAAATTCATCAAATCAAGTAAATCAAATGAGCTGTAATAGAATCTCAAATTACTTAAATTTTCTTCTCTATCATTAAAAACACAGGGATTAGTTTTGGAAATTTCTTTTATTGTAGTAATTAATAAAGACAATACCTTATTCGAACAAAATGTTGCTTCATTGGTTGATTGAAGGCATTGTATTCTATTTGTGTAAAATTAAAATTTCAAATTTATAAATTGTGAATTTTATAATGATAATTACTGATAATAATTAAATTTTAAATTTAATATCTATATGAATTTACAAACACAAATATTATTTGTTAAACCAAATTCACATATGAACTACTAGCTCCGAGCTCTGATATACGGCCCTTTATTTGTTTTGGGGAGGTGGAGTAGTAAATGAATGTCACATGATCTTCTATAGCCTTGTCGTTGTTGAGAGATAAACGTAGTTATTGTAGGTCGGTTTTGGCTATTGACCAATTTATGATACAATGAACTTAATAATAATTCAATACATCTAAAAGTCAACTAGCTAGTAATAAATAGCAACTAATTAAGTTGTAAAAATGTAACTATATTATATCAATACTCTACTCTTAGTTTATCCAATAATTCTTCAACCTTTGGTACCTTAACTTTATATTTTGAATCTACCTCAAAAAATAAGGGATCATTTTTATAAGTTTCTCTGAATTATCCAACAAATTGTGAAATGGCAAAATGGGGTTAATTAGTGAATTGATTTGAGGGAGACAAGACAACATCAAATTTTAAGCTGCTAGAGACACTAAGTTAAGAAATAAAATGAAAATTTTAAGATATGTAAAATTATGTTATCCCTAATTTATACATATTAATAAAATAATAATGTCATATAAATTAAAACAGATAGAATAATAGAATATTAATAGAGTAAAATCTTTTTCTATTCTTTTGTGTGGTTTGAATTCCGTTTTTCATTTTTTGTGTGGTTGATTTTAGTTATAATATGGTTGGGTTTTTGGTTTGTTTTATTAGGGTCGTGGATTGGAAGGCCAAACCATTGTCCGAGCCTCAAGTTCGGAGTGACAGATCATCAGGATTTCTAAAAGGTTATTCCAACAAGGACCACACGTGGCAGTTCTTTTTCGTAACCAAATCAATTATGAGTAATAAATTGACATAATACAAAAAATGTGTCGGGATCTGGTTTTAATATATTCTTTAATTTTTGGCATGCATAATTAGAATTCTTTTTACCTATTATACCTCAATTAATTAATTTTTAAAAAGGTAGAATTTTTTGAAAATCTTAAATTTTTAATTAATCCACTTCATAATTATTAGGGGTAAAATGGTAAACTCACTATCTCAGTAATTGTTTTCTTAATAGGTGTGTTAATTCAAAAATAAACAAGTAATTAGAGACAAAAAATATAAAGTTGAACAAATAGATACAAGTAGTACACGCATCGACCTGACATAATTAATAGGCCATTAATATGTACCCTATATGACATAATACTAGTTCAAATTCAAGTATAT
Source organism: Solanum tuberosum (assembly GCF_000226075.1). Classification (NCBI taxonomy): domain Eukaryota; kingdom Viridiplantae; phylum Streptophyta; class Magnoliopsida; order Solanales; family Solanaceae; genus Solanum; species Solanum tuberosum. The sequence continues at coordinate 849,711 of NW_006239196.1, read as the reverse complement.
CTCACATAAGACGTAAACACATATTTGTTTAGCTTTATACAAATTTAAATAATCAATTGTGCATACTTATGTTATTCTGAAATCGAGTTAAATGACAATTTATTGAGATTTCCTCTAAATGATACACACTATATAAAAAAAGAAAAATGAAGAAGTTACATTTCAAGTTGACACAACCAGAGAAAAATTATGGAAAGAATACCGTAATAAGATGTGAATGGAAGTAAATAATTTATCGAAAACAACCATTATGATTTACGAGATAGAAATAAAGCTACGTAAATATTATTCTTTTCGAACTGTATTTGTATGTTATTATTGTAGTACGCACAGCTTAGCTGGAGATGCTTCTATCAACTTCTTTCTCTTGTCCCTTTTTGGTCTCTGCAAATTCCCTCTTTCATTTTTTTAATTTTTTTTAACTAAAATTGTTAGTAAATTTTACAGTCAAAGTAGTTGCATACAGTGACATGTTAGTCAAAGTCTTGGGACTCAAGTCATCAAATATATGTATAAAAAAAAACAGAAAGGGAAAAAGATTTGCATTTCAACACATTTAAATAACTCTCTTCTTCTTATTTTATTTTTTTTATTAAAAAAACAGTTCCTGTAATTTGAAATCACATTAATTTAAAGGAAAATTTTGATTTAGACATGTAATTTGAATTTTAAAAGTCGTACTTTTTTTTATAAAATATAAAAACTTCATAATTTGTCAAAATTATTTAAACTTCTCAAATTCTTGCAATTTTTCCTAATGAACAAATTGTAGGTTAGATTTAGAAACAAAATATCAATATATCTAAAGAGTCACATTAACAAATTGTGTATCTCCATTTTTTTTTTTATAAATTAATTCGTGTGACTATATGCATGTCATTATAAACTTTCAAATATATAAAATTTAGCAAAGACTTACTGGTAAAAAAATTCAACAACAACAATAACTAAATATTCATTGATATAATCCTCCACATGGAATAAACAATCTCTTCATATTGATCATGAGTTTTTTTTCTACCAAAATTTAAAATTATGGTTTTTTTTTTGTAAGTTTTAAAAATTAAAATCACAAATTTGAAGTTAAATTCTTATGTTTTAGTACGACTAAATAATCACTTTTATGTCACAGCTGACATATACTATTATAGAGTAATGATATATGACTTTTTCAAATAGAAATTGGTCATCCTATCTTAACAGTCATGACTTTAATAGAGTATCAGACAATAAGCCTTTGCGTGAATAAATTAACAAAGATATGGAAGAATTAATTTATCATATAATATGTTTCCCAAAGTGCAACAATGTCCTATTTAATTATTCCTTGCACAGCTCTTTTTTTCTCTTTTTCTAAATAATAAATAAATATATAACACTATATTTGTGTGTGCTTGAATAATTTGATAGTGTCAAATGCAAAGTTAAAAGGAAGATTGGCTAATATTTATTTTTTTAATAATAAGCCATCAAACCAAGAGATGGTTTTATTTATGGTGATTAACTGAAAGGAAAACAAGTCCATTAAAAATTAACGCGAGAATATACGTCATGACTTTATTTGTTAGGAATGTTTTCAACGTCCCCCTTATATTGCCTTGTAAGCTAGGTTAGCATAGTAACCCCCTTATATATTGTAATTCAATCGTTATTGTGATCTTTCTCATCTCAATGATTCCAGGTAATTCAATTGATACTATATATATGTTTTTCATTTATTGATTTGACATAAAAAGTTTATGCGAGTAAATAATTATCATGACCTATAGCGCCTTTGGGAGACATGACATACTTATTTAATTTGAAAATTAAAGTTATAGAGGTGGGGCATGAATAATATTTTTTTAAAGATCTCCTATGAAAAGACAGTTGGTGAAAGTAGTTGGCTAATTAGTAGGGAGTTTGTTCATGACTACTAGATACAACTCGACTTTATTTATTTACGTATAGCTTGTATTATAAGACAATATACCATGAATATTAATATCATCATCTAACACCACTGAGGCAAAAGAGAAGATCCAGAAGCAAAAATTACATTAAAAAAATGTTTGATAAACAAAATATTTTGGGGTAAAAGCGTTCCCTAATAAAGATCACTCCGTATTTAAAGGGATACAAATTCGAGACTTCTAGTTAAAGATTAAGAATTATTTACCACTCCAACACGACACTTGTCAGTAAATACTCATATATATCTTAATGTATATATACTTCACTGAAGATATACATTTTTATTTTGGTATGCTCAACAATTGTGCACAACAGAAAAAGGAAGATGATGGTAACTTTCTATAAGCACAACTACACTCTCTCTCTCTCTCTCTCTATATATATATATATATATATATATATATATATATATATATTATTATATTCAACTCTTCATGAATTCTTTTTCCTTTACTATATCATAAGTACAAGTAACACTCATATTCACAATTACTTTATGACGATTATTGGTGCATGCTACGATTAAGATATTTAAGGTATATATTAATTAAAATTCGATTGATCGTACATAAGTAAAAATAGTTCAAGTCAAAGACAGTAAGTACACTCGTATCCATTAGATGAACATATACATCTTTATATATACTACCCCTTCTGTCCAAGAATAGTTGTTTACTATTGACTTAACATAAGAATTAAAAAGCAGTAAATAATAAGAGTAATTTTACTAAATCATCCTTATTAAATATAAGTCATCTAAACATTGAAAAATGAATAGTATGTAATAGCAAGGGTAAAAAAGACATAATATGATAAATTATTCATTGATTCTATAAATTAAACTGAACAAATATTGTTGAACATTCTAAAATAGTATAGTGGACAAGTAATGATGAACGGAGAGAATAGTATTTGTTTTGTATGATTAATACTAATTTGTACATGTAGCATTATAATTAGGACCATAATTGAATGAGTAAATGCATTTGTAGATGGGCACCACCCCAACAACCAAGGGCATCATTAATTATATCATCATCATCCTTTAATAATTTGCAGTATATAATTAATTAAGAGTATGCATGAACCATTAAGTTATTTTACAATTTGAGATAGGATAATGAGTGAACCTACATTTGTACAGAGTACAGACTAGCTATTTGTACCAAGAAAAGAGTGAAAAAGAAGGGAAAATGGGAATGTCTCAATATTTATAAAACTTAGGTATCATGTCTTTTTCATACAACTATTAGTGATGCTTAATTATAACTCTCATTTACTCAAAATTTGGCCAATATTTCCCAATGTAGTCAGTACCCAACCCTCCTTTTTCTCTACTTAATTTACTACATACATGGAATTAAGCAATATGCACATGGCTGATCACTTCTTTTACAAATATTGTCAAGTCCGGATCCACTACAACAAAAACAACTTTTAGCAGTAATAAATATGTATATTAACAAAACAAAGAATACTGAAGTTCATTGTCATTGGATCCAGTGTTGTTATAGGCTTTAGAGACATTTACAAAGAGTGCTAACTGTCACTTAAAAAACATATTTAGCCACAATTAAACTATGTATGGTTCTATCCTTTTGGTCTTTTAGGTCTCTCTCACCATTAATAGAATCGTGTGTTTAAGACAAGAGAGAGTTGCTCGAATGGTAAACATTTCTCACTTTCAACTTTAAGGTTGTGAAAAAAAAAAGAATAATGTCTTTAAAATATATAAAACGCATATATATAGTAATTAATTTTAAAAAAAGAGTCAGCATCGGAAAGTTTAGCATTTTCCGGCTTGGTAACTTTTTAGACTTAATAGTATCTCAAAGTTTTAGTGATTTTTGTGTTAGAAAAAATAGTTAAATGATTTTTATGAAAATAAATGATAGTTATGTGACCATATGTGAATTTTACCTTATCGCTTTCTAATCATAATGAAGAGTTGGAGTTGTTAATGCATGCAAGTCAGCTATATCTAATATATATATCTTTAGCCATAATGGTACAATGGTTCTTTTAACACTGTCATTGTTGAGGGACATGCCTAGAGAAGCAGTTGGTGTTTACATAAATTTCTTCTGTTTCAATTTATGTGACACCTTTTGAATTTGAAGATTCAAACAGATAAAAAAAAGTCATAGTAAAGCTGGGACTGACCTATGACAAAATTATTAAGTAGTTCAACTACTGCATATGTATTTGATTGAAAAGAACACAAATTGTAGATTTTTCAAATAAAATTTCAAATTTAAATCATGATAATGATTTGAAACCATGTCAACCAGACTTTTTAAATTGTTGTCATGGTATTATAAAGATGAAACTTGTGTTATGTAAAATAAAAGGACAACTAGAATTTGAACATCCAAAAAACTTAAACTTCATATCATGATTTCAGGACAAGATTACACGTACCTCGAAATTTAGAAATAATTAATTAAAATCTCATATGAATAAAAGGCACACTTTTTCCATTATACTTCAATAGGAAGTTATCATTCCATGCCCAAAACCATCACATATGGTGAATTAACCTCATTCAAAAAAGAAAAAAAAAACTACATGACTCACTCAGAAGAATTACAATATCATGTTCTTGGAAAAAGAAGTCATTAGAATTCAAAGATTTAGCTTTGAAGTATTCACAAAGGACAGTCAAATAACAAAAAACATCAAGGTTGGTTATCATCTCAAATTCAACAAATGCCTAATAATGACTTAAACACTCACTTTCCACATCAAAATTGTGAGTAATATTGAGTTTATAAAGTAAGAAAATAACAGGTCGAACATACGATAGATAGCGGATAAAATTTATTCACATGAAATTCTTTAGACCTTCCAACAATTCTCTTGAAACCTAGTAGTCAAGCAGCTCATGAAAAATCTTGAAACTCCTCTGCAGCAGCAAATCCCTACTTTATTTTTCATGTTATTAACACCTAAGATATGATAGAAATTCTACCTTTAGTGCTATTGTAGAACCCTAAATCAGCTGCAGATTATGTCCAAAAAGATCAATGTCCTATAAGTCTATAAGCATATTTCTGCACACAACTAGAATATACACCATGCAAAGTAAATCTAATACGACCTCCACCCTATTTTACATGATCTAGTCAAGTTAATGAAGATTCACTTGATTTGTTTTAGGTCATTAATTCAGAATAAGAATTATATACAGAAAAATTATATGGAAAGCACAACCATACACAATTAGTTAAATTGAAACTAGAGTATGTACTAAAATGGTCATCTCACAAGAAGAATGTTTCGAATCTCTGAGTAGTAACTAAGTCAGGACTCAGGATGAAGCATAACCTTTCAGAAACCACACGACCATTCATGAAAATTTGCAACCTTTCGAACAGTCATGGTTGTTTCAGAAAGTTGCAACCTGTCGGAACCAATGCTTCTTGGCTATAAATACCCTTGATTCCTCAGATTTTTTACTGACAAAATTTATGAACTTCTTCTTCTGCACAAATTCATATTCGTGTATGTTAAACCATATTAATGGTTTATTGACTACAGCATAGAGAGCATTTTGAGTAAGAAGAAGAAGAAAAAGTGTTTTCATATATGAACCAGATCCAAGTTACAGCTATTTATACTTCACAATTATTGTAACTAACTTTGTACTCTACAAGTGGGCATAACAACTTTCACGTGACTACTTAACCGACTCAACCAATTCTAATTATAAACCACCGTATTATTTAATACTCCCCCTCAAGCTAGGATGGAAGACATCAAGGACTCCTAGCTTGGAAAGAAGAAATTGATGTTGTACAATCCCTAGACCTTTTGTAAGTAAATCTGCTAGCTGAGATTTGGTCCCCACATATTCAGGCTTGATCAAGCCATCTTTGATCTTCTCTCTTATAAAATGACAATCAATCTCGATATGTTTAGTCCTCTCATGAAAGATTGGATTGATAGCAATCTGCATAGCTGTCTTGCTATCACAACAGAGTTTGACTGGAGTAGTAATGTCTACCCTTAGGTCCTTTAATAATCTAGTTAGCCAAATAATTTCTGCTACTATGCCTGCTATGCTCCTGTATTCAGCCTCTGCTGAGCTTCTACTGATAGTATGTTGCTTCTTTGACTTCCATGAAATTAAAGAATCTCTAAGTTGAATTACATACCCTGTCACTGACCTCCTGGTGTTAGGGCAACCTGCCCAATCTGAGTCACAGTATGCTGTCAAGCTTGTGATAGGTCCTCTTGTGAATAACACCCCTTGCCTAGGTGCTTGTTTGAGATATCTGAGAACTCTCAATGTTGCATCCCAATATGACTTCTTGGGATGTTGCATGAGTTGACTGAGGACTTGGACTGCAAAACACATATCAGGCCTGGTGATGGTCACATAGATTAGTTTCCCAACTAATTGTTGATAACTGTGAACATCACTTAACACATGATCTTCAACACCTCCAACTACTGAGTCATACTCCAGTGTAGTAAGCTTTACATTCATTTCCATGGGAGTGGAAGTTGGCTTAGCTCCTGTTATTCCTACTGTGAAGAGTAATTCCAAAATATACTTTCTTTGGTTAAGTAGAATCCCTTTTTCTGACCTCAATACTTCAATCCCTAAAAAATACCTGAGCTGCCCCAAGTCTTTCACTTTGAACTTGCTATGCAGTGTCTCTGAGCATCATCTATCAGTTGTTGGTTGTTTCCTATGATCATTAAATCATCAACATAAACTAGAATTACAACTATGTCATTACCATACTGTTTAGTGAATAAGGAATAGTCATGTGAACTCTGAATGTATCCTGTTTCCAACAAGGCAGTAGATAATTTGATATTCCATTGTCTAGAAGTCTGTTTCAGCCCATACAAAGATTTCAACAGCTTACACACTCTAGTCTCCCCCTGTCTGTGGAAACCTTGAGGTAACGACATGTAAACCTCTTCATGTAAATCACCTTGAAGGAATGCATTATTAACATCCATTTGAATCAAAAGCCAGTCCTTAGATGCTGCAACACTGATTATAGTTCTCACTGTTATCATCTTAGCAACAAGGGAGAATGTTTCATGATAATCTAACCCCTCCTTTTGTGTATATCCTTTAGCAACCAATCTTGCCTTGTATTTATCAACAGTCCCATTAGCCTTATGCTTTATTTTAAACACCCATTTAGAGCCAATAGCTTGTTTGCCTGGTGGTAAGTCAACCACCTCCCAAGTGTGATTACTGTCCAAGGCACAAAGTTCATCAGTCATAGCTGCAATCCATTTAGAATCTTGAGATGCTTCTCTAAAGGTTTTTGGTTCAACTTGAGGGGAGAAGGAACCCAAGTATGCTTGGTAAAGAGGGGACAAATGTGAGTATTGGAAGGAATCAGAAATAGGATAGGAACAACTGGCAGATGGTGGCTTAGCTTTAGAAGTAGTGATGAAATTATTTAACCATCTAGGAGGTTTAATAGTTCTAGAAGGTCTGGACTTAGACTGATCTGTAATTGGGAGAAATTTTTCTGTAGGTTGTAATGAAGGTAAGACATCAGTTGTGGGAATATCTTCAGGAATAGAAGCAGGACTGGTCTCAAGAATAAGATCAGGAATAGGAGTAGTGTTGTATTCAGTAGGATGATCAGAAGAATTAATGAGTCGGGGGGAAAGATAATCTGAATTTTGTAGTTCAAACATGTTAAGATCAGTAGAAGTAGGTTCAGCAGGTTCAGTTTGGTAAGGGAATGTGGATTCTCTGAAAGTTACATCTCTACTCACAAAGAAAACATTATCAACTAAATCAAATAACCCATAACCCTTTTGAGTTTCAGAATAACCAAGAAAGATTGTCTTTCTGGCTCTAGGAGCAAACTTATCCCCTCTTGGCAATTGAGCTGCATAACATAAGCACCCAAAAATTCTTAAATGATCAAGTCGAGGAACCTTTTTCAATAACATCTCATAAGGTGATCTACCTCCAAGCACTTCAGTAGGTATCTTATTAATCAAATACACAGCTGTCCTAACACACTCACCCCATAAATGAATTGGGAGACAACTTTGAAATCTCAAAGCCCTTGCCATCTCCAAGATGTGTCTGTGTTTCCTCTCTACTTTGCCATTTTGTTGAGGGATGTATGCACAACTACTCTGATGTATAATGCCTTGAGAAGCAAGCAAATCATTTACAAAAGAGTTGAAAAACTTAGTACCATTATCAGATCGCAAGGTTTTCACAGACAAACCAAACTGATTTTTTATTAAGGCAATGAAATCTTTGAGCACTACAATAACCTCACTTTTAGAGTGAATGAGGCATAACCAGGTGTATCCACTATAGTCATCAACAATAGTAACAAAATAGTGCTTTTTATCAAAAGTAGGCTTCTTTTATGGCCCCCAAACATCTACATGAATTATTTCAAATGCTTTGAATGTTCTGCTTTCACTAACAGGAAACTGTAATCTATATTGTTTTGCTAGAGGACAAATCTCACATTCATGTTGTATATTCTTGTTTGATAAATGCTTCAGTGATTGAATATGCTGTAAAATACCAGTTGACGCATGTCCTAATCTCAAATGCCATAATGTTGCATCTCCACTCAAATTTGCAGTAGCCATAGCCTGCACTGGTGACTTTATTTGTTTTTTCAAAATGTACAATCCTTCCCTCTCTTTATCAATCCTCAACACCTTGCCATCATAGAGTCCCTGAAAGACACAAAAATCAGAGAAAAAACACACTGTACAAGATAGTTCCCTGGTTAACTTCGACACTGACAACAAACTAAATTTGAAGTCTGGCACATGCAAGACATTTCTAAGTTCACGATCCTCTAGAACCTATGCAGTACCAATTTCTTTGATATCACATCTACTTCCTGTTGGAACTTGTACTCCATCACTGTTATTTCCTTGTATTCTTCTAATAGCAGTCATCAACTCTTCATTAGGTGTGATGTGGTGTGTAGCTCCACTATCAATTATCCATTCATAAACTCTACTTGGTTTTGAGTTTAAAGAAGCCATACCTGACATATTAGCAACACAATCTGATGTTCCTGCTCTATCCATCTTGTTTACCAGATCTTGGTATTGAGGTGGTGTCATGTGACCTTCAGCTTGCTTTCCTCTATCATAGAAATCATCAGCATTCCTTGTGAAATGTGCACCTTCAGCTTGCTTTCCTCTACCATTGAAGTCATCAACATTCCTTGTGAAGTGTGCATTTGGTTTGAAGTCAGGCCTAAAACCTTCAGCTGCTTTGTAGTCATTCTTGTAACCATCAGTTCCTTTTCTTTTACTTTGAAATCCTGGTGAATATCCTACCAATTTGTAGCAATCAATCTTATAGTGGCCTTTAAATCCACAATGACCACATATTGTACTAGGAGGCACGAACTTCTTTGGCCTCGGAGTGTATTCCTGAGCTTTTTGCTAAGAGAGTTAAAGGATCTCTTGTTCTCTCTGAAACTCCCAATGCTCTTTGACTTTCTTCTTGTGCTGCTACTGCATATGCCTCATTCACAGTTATTACTGGCTTCTTAGCCAAAATGTTACTTCTAATACTGCTAAAACTCTCATTCAATCCCATTAAAAATTGTAGAAGTCTTTGTGATCTTAAATGTCCCACATAGGCTGTTGAATCCTCACAATTGCAACCTGGTGATGGGATCATCACATCCAATTCAGACCACAAATCCCTGAGCTTCGAGTAGTATGAAGTTACAGAGTAATTTCAGACCACAAATGATAAATTTGCGTTAGATCTGATCTATCAAACCTTTCCTCAAAGTCTTCCCAAACTTTTTTCGCGTTTGAAGCATATATGATCCTTAGCAGTAATTCACTTGTAACAGTACTCGCAATCCGTGATAACACGATTGCATTACATTTTTCCCATTGTTCTTCCAGTGCTCCTTTGAAAGCTGTCTTCCTACACGATTCATCAATGAATCCAAGTTTTCCTTTTCCTCTAAGAGCCAATTTCATCGAGCGACTCCACAAGGCATAATTCTCTGGTCCTGTTAGCTTGATTGGGACTAAGATCACTCAAGGTGCATCAGATGCTTGAAGATAAAGTGGATGTTGTGATTCAGAGATGTGACTTTATTTTCTGCCATTGATGTTGCTTCATCTGTCGGCATTGATGCCTCTTTTAGTAGCTTTTCCTTCACTTGTTCTTATTTTCTTCTACGCAGATCGATCCTTCACGATCTGGGCTCTGATACCATGTTAAACCATATTAATAGTTTATTGACTACATCATAGAGAGCATTTTGAGTAAGAAGAAGAATAAAGAGTGTTTTCATCTATGAACCAGATCCAAGTTACAACTATCTATACATCACAATTATTGTAACTAACTTTGTACTCTACAAGTGGGTATAACAACTTTCACGTGACTACTTAACCGACTCAACCAATTCTAATTTTAAACCACCATATTATTTAATAGTGTACTTTACTTCTGTTGAGTAGCTCGCTGACACCATTGTTTTGGGTATCAATACACTGGTGAATAGAATCGTTCTATCCTTGAAGGATATATTCCAATTCAAACCTCGGATTCTAGAGGGGAATAATTTCTCACCCCAATTCGCCTAAACTTGGTTCTTTTTCTCAATTCCTCTTTAGATTCAGATATCCAGCACATGTACACAAGATTCTAACTCAAAACAATTCTAACAATCGACCTTAAACTTTCAAGAACTCCTCAATCTCAGCCCAATTCAAGAATACAACTCAAGAACATCAAAGTCTCAATCTTTTAGGACGAAAATCATATTGAAATAAACATGTTTGGTGTGTGGGTGAATGAACCCAATGCTATTGAAGCTTACATACCTCTTAGGGATCAAGCCCATGGCAAAAATCCGCAACAAAATGCAAGGATCTTGATGAACGCTTGCTCCTCTTCTCTTTTCTCTTCTTCTTTTCTCTTCTCTCAAAACCCTAACTTATTTTTATGAAGCGTAAACTGAATCCAATCAGTTTTGTCCCCAACTTAATTACCAAAAATGAATCTAATTAATTGGCTAGTGAAAAGACCATAATACCCTTCTAAAATCCAGTTTTGACTTTCATTGTCTAGACAACTCAACTTCGAATGGACATATCTCCCTCATACCAATTCGAAACTGAGCAAACTCGGTGGAGTTGGAAGTAATTCAAAGATATTTCCTAAATCACTTAATGAAAGTAGACTATTTTTCCATTTCATTCCAAAATTCCATAATCCCTTCCCGAACCAAACATGAATCTTTCGATTTATTTGACTCTCACGCTAAATCGCTAAATTACTTAAGGTAAATTCTCATATCTTTTTTTATGAATGTAATGAGCCTATCTTCTCTTCTTTGTTCATATTCCAAAAAGATATCAAAACTAATGTAAGACCAAAATAGTCGGTGGACTCTTCTGACAAACTCAAAAATATGTAATTATCAACACTTCTTTTTGGAACTCAAGGTACTACATCTAGTGACCTGACATTACTACTTAAGAAAAATTTTAAATTCCTTGATAAAATCCTACTCATAACGAAGGATGGTTCGAGTCTTAGCTCAAAATTTTCTGGCGTGTTACAATTAATTTTCTGTTAATTGATTTTTGTTTTCACTACGTGATTTAAACTTTAGAATTTATTATTTCTACAAAGTTTTGTTATCAGTAGTATTGCTTTAAAATACAAATTGGATAACATAAAGAGCATAACACAAGACTCACCCGTCAAGGCTCTTCATATGACAAAAAATTCTGAAAGCATTCATGACACCCTTTTGTCATGACCCACCACTTTGCCATTCAAATTTGACATAAAAATAAGGAGGAAAAATCTAGAGTTATGGAGAGATTAGTGGAAGACTCTAGAATTCCCTAGATCTTTCCTTAGAAGACTCTAGAATGCCTTGGAAAATATCTTTAAAAACTTTAGAATTCTCTAGACTAGCAGAGAATTCTAGAAGAGGGACTAGATTGTAAATAAGTAAGGACTTCTGTAGCAATTTTTATTTACACTTACCCCCTAGAAAGTAATATAAATAGAGGTGCTCTCATTTGTAAATCATTCAATCAGTTGTAAGCAATACAAAGCCTTCTTTCAAAGCTCTCTTGTCTTTTTTTTTCATTCTCTTAGCGACCTTAGTTTCAAAGGGCTTACTTGAGCTTAAAAGATCTTGAAAGATTAATGAGTAAGTTGTCAAATGCCGCACGAAATTTTAGTGAGACTCTAAGTCCGTGACAATGTGGTATCAAAGCAAATATTTGGCACTAAGGAAATGACTAACGAAAGAGACGTACACTACTAACAAACTACCAAAAAACGACTGACAAAAAAGCGACGGATTGCGTCGCTCCAAAAAGCGACGCCATTTGCCACACTGTCCGTCGCTTTTTAATAAAAGTAATTATTTTTAAATTTATTTTACAAAAAGCGACGGACGGCATCTCTTAGTCCGTCACTTTTTTCGCGGATTTTTGCGCTAAATATATATATAATTAATAATTATTTCTTTAATATATATAGAGACGCCGTCCGTTGCTTTTTAATAAAAATAATTATTTATAAATTAAACAATAACCACGTTGTCCGTCGTTTTAAATTTATTTTATTTTATTAATTAGTTTTTTTTTAAAAAGCGATGGACGGGATCTCTTAGTCCGTCGCTTTTTGGTCAAAAGATCTAGTCAAACATTTTAAAAAAGCGACGGACGACATCTCTTAGTCCGTCGCTTTTTGGTCAAAATATCTAGTCAAATATTTTTAAAAAGCGACGGACGGCATCTCTTAGTTTGTCGCTTTTTAAAAAAGCGACGGACAAAGAGACATTGTCCATCGCTTTTTTTAAATTATGTTGAACCAAAAGCGGGTTTCCCCCCCTATTTTCCCATCTCTCTTTCTCTCCCTTCTCTCTAAAACCAAACGCCGCCGCTGCCCCACGCCACCCCACGCCGCCATCGCCCTTCTCTCCTTGAGCATTAGTCCCGCAGCTGCCTTGTCCCGTCGGCCCACCCATCGTCCCCACTGCCTCTTTTTCTTAGCTTGTTAAGGTTACAGTTTAATTTTAGTTTTTTTTTTAATTCTAGTAATATTTGATTTGTTATAAATTAGTACATTGTTTTAGTTTGATGAATTGTTCTATTCAATTGTTAATTTGTATATTTGATTATTGTTAGTTAGGTAGAGAATTGGGGATTTTTTATTTTAGGGTTTTCTTCTAATTTGGGGTTTATTTTAAATATGATTGTGAATTGAGTATTAGAAGATAGAACTAACAAATAATTAGAAGTTAGAAGTTAAAAAGTTAGAAGTTAGATTAGTTGCATTTTCCAACTTGAAATTCTTGAATTTAGTATGTTTGACGGTTGAAGTTAGAAAAACATTCAATTGTATATCAAAGTTAGATTACTTTGAAGTTAGAAAAATAATGGATAGTATATGAAAGTTGAAATTAGATTAGTTGAATTTTCCAACTTAGAAGTACTTGAATTTAGTAAGTTTGAAAGTTGAAGTTAGAAAAATTAGGGGATTTTAAAATATGATTGTAAATTAAGTATTAGAAGTTAGAACTAACAAATAATTAGAAGCTAGAAGTTAGAGATTAGTTGAATTTTTCAATTTGCCATTGTATTTGTGCTTATATGTATTACTAGAAAAAAATGGCCTGACACGGGCCCAACATTATAAAAATTTAAATACAAAATATTAAGATAAAATTTTGCATAATTTATTTTTATAAATTCTATATATTATTGTTATTCAAATTAAATTTTTAAATCTCAATTATCTAAAAGTATAATGTTGTATTTTTTTCTTCTTTTTTTTTTTCATCTAAAAATATAATATAGTAGAGGAAGATGTTTTTCAATCATGAGAAATTCTCTCCGAAATGTAAGGAGTCTATTACCTTTTTCATTGTTATTATTTATATTTAATCATAATTTGATTTTAAATATCATATTTATCAATCAAAAAACCTATAAAACTATCTCCGATCCATTTTTATTTTACTCTCTATTCTCTATATTTGGAGAGTAAAATAGAGAATTCGCTCTCCAATCATTCTCTAATTTACTCTCTATTCTTCATCTATAGAGAAGTTTGGAGAATTACTATCCATACTCTCTATTTTAATTTTGATTATTTTATTATTATTTCTACTATGTAATATTTGTAATTAACATATTATAAATCATATAAGACCATTAGTTAATCTTTAATATTAGTAATTTCCTTAATATAATATAACCCCTCAATAAATATATATATATACTATTTTCAATCTGAATTAATAATATTTCATTCTTGAATTTTTTTTATTTAGGACCAATTCGAATTTCATGGACATTTCATAAATAAAATGGCTCAAAAGTATTCTATGGCAAAAGTTGAGGGAGCACAGACTGGCCACAAGTCCACATGTCTTATGTAGTTACGTTACGTGTGTAGTTCTATGGGTCCCACCATATTCAATGATAGTTCATTTGAATGGCATCATATGTAATTTAGCAAAAGACGATGGGCCTTCTATGTAGTTGTTGATGTGGTCTAAAAATTTAAGCTGAAAATACAATCTCTTAACAAACTGGTCTTTCAAAATACCATTATATCCTTAATCTTTCAGCTAATGTCACCAAGCTGACATGTTGAAACTCTCTCTTCTAATATATAAAAATATTGTTGTTGAAAATTGGGTTACTTGAATTATATTCTTGAACTTAGAAATTCTTGAAATTGGAAATTCTTGAACTTAGAAATTCTAGAAGTTAGATATGAACTTGAATTTTTGTAAGATTTTAGAACTTTAATTAAGTTGTGAACTTTAGAAATCTTGAATTATTGTAGGATTTTAGAACTTTAAGTTGTGAGCTTTTAGAGAACTTGAATTTTTGTAGGATTTTAGAACTTTTTAAGATTATGAACGTTAGAAATCTTGAATTATTGTAGGATTTTAGAACTTTAAGTTGTGAGCTTTAGAGAACTTGAATTTTTTGTAGGATTTTAGAACTTTAGGTGTAAAACATTAGAAATTTTGAATTACTGTAGAATTTTAGAACTTTAAGTTATGAATTTTAGAAGACTTGAATTTTGTAAGATTTTAGAACTTCAAGTTGTGAACTTTAGAGAACTTGAAATATTGTGGGATTTTAGAACTTTAGGTTATAACTTAGAAATCTTGAATTACTTTTAGGATTTTAGAACTTTAGGTTGTGAACTTTAGAAATCTTGAATTATTGTGGGATTTTAAACTTTAGGTTGTGAACTTTAGAAATCTTGAATTATTGTAGGATTTTAGAACTTTAAGTTGTGAGCTTTTAGAGAACTTGAATTTTTGTAGGATTTTAGAACTTTTTAAGATTATGAACGTTAGAAATCTTGAATTATTGTAGGATTTTAGAACTTTAAGTTGTGAGCTTTTAGAGAACTTGAATTTTTGTAGGATTTTAGAACTTTAGGTTGTAAAACATTAGAAATTTTGAATTACTGTAGAATTTTAGAACTTTAAGTTATGAATTTTAGAAGACTTGAATTTTTGTAAGATTTTAGAACTTCAAGTTGTGAACTTTAGAGAACTTGAAATATTGTGGGATTTTTAGAACTTTAGGTTATAAACTTAGAAATCTTGAATTATTTTAGGATTTTAGAACTTTAGGTTGTGAACTTTAGAAATCTTGAATTATTGTGGGATTTTAAACTTTAGGTTGTGAACTTTAGAAAATCTTGATTCATAGAATTTATGAACTAATTATTAGGTTGAACTTTAGAAATCTTGATAAAATATAGTCTTTATGAACTATTTGTAATTTTGAAAACGAATTTTGAAAAGACTTTATAAGTCTTTAAATTGTGATTCATATATTTTTGAATGTTAATTTAAGTTTGTTGTTTTATATTTTGTGTAGCTTCTTTATAATGTTTTATGTTTGATTGGACTGAATTGAATTGCTTTTGCAGGCTGGCAGTTTCTGCTGTCAAAAAAATTGCAAAAAAAGCGACGGACATGTTGGTTTTGTCCGTCGCTTTTCTGAATTTTATTTTTTTTAAAGCCCAGAAAAGCGACGGACAGGGTCCTTTAGTTCGTCGCTTTTCTGGATTTTTTTAATTTTTATTTCCAAAAAAGTGTCGGACGGCGTCTCATTGTCCGTTGCTTTTCAAGATTCTAAAAAATTAAAAATTAATTAAAGCGACGGACTTCGTCTCTTTTTTAAAAATAAAAAAAGCGACGAGATTGATTGCGTCGCTTTTGACCAAAAAAGCGACGCAATCCGTCACTTTTGACAATTTTTTAGTAGTGGTAAATGCTGCTAGCACCACCAACGTCATGCTGGATAGAGAGGAAATGTTGCTCGACCCTATATCAAGCGAGGCGCTAACATCTCACCCATCTTCAACCGCCGAAGCAAGTGACGATTACCGTGATGAGGAGCCCATTGACGTCACATTCGAAGAGGAGTGAATCGCAAGGGTTGAAATGACGAGGCAGGCCGTAGAGATATTAGGCAGGCACTTGAACGAGGTCGATGGCAAGTTCAAGACTCTGGAGGACTTCACCCTTGAGGAGAATGACAACATTCGTAAAGAGTTGGAGGGCCGCCAGCGTGCCGAGTTTGAGATGAAGGAGGTCATCATTTCTTTGGAGTGTCGGCTCATGGAGGCGTTAAACACGATTAAGACCATGGAGGTATCGAGATGAAAGCATTCAAGGAGGGCGTGAAAGTTGGAGGATCATCGTCGTTCAATCGATATAGGGAGGCCAAGTTCGAGGCTCCTAAGCCACCTATGTTCAAAGACGTCAGTGATGCACAAGAGGTGGAGAATTTCCTATGGCACTTGGAGAATTATTTCAAGATCCAAGTGAAGAGCGACGAAAACAAGATCAACACCGTCATGTTGTATCTTTCGGAGATGGCTATACTTTGGTGGAGGCGTAAAGAGTTAGAAATACAGAAGGGACTTTGCATAATCAACACTTGGGAGCAATTCCGAGTAGAGTTCAAGAAGACTTTCTTCCCTAACAACGTCATCTATGAGGTGAAGCGCAAGTTTAGGGAGCTGAAGCAGACAGGCAGCATACGCACATACGTAAGGAGTTCACCACACTCACGCTTCAGATTCTCAACCTCACGGATGAAGATATGTTGTTCCACTTCACGAATGGGGAGTAAAATTGGGCAAGGAGAAAATTGAAATGCCGACAGGTGAGGACTATCGATGAAGCCATCATGCAGGCTGATGCTTTGACAAACTTCAGGCATGAAAAGCCTGATAGAGTTAGAGGAGATGAGATGAGAGGTAGTCATGACCAAGGTGGGGGAGATCATGAAAAAAATCAAAGAGCAACGACCACATCCCAAGAATCATGATACCTATAGGTCCAATGGCAAGAAGTCTGGACGTCATGGAAAAGAAGGCAGAAACTTCCAAAAGAAATGGTTGCTACATATGCAGTGGGCCACATGGCTATCCAAGGTGCCCTGAACTAAAGAACCTTGGTGTTATCCCGTGAGAGCGGAAGGAAAAGGATGCATATGAGTAAAGACAAGGTGCAGAGACGACACAATTGGAATTGATAGGACTATGCGAAGCCATCACGAAGCAGCCAGGGAAGCCGAGAGAATGCGTTGCACAATATGTCAATATCACGATTTATGGAAGACCTGCTCGTGTTATGGTCGACACGGGTGCAGATGCTAACATCATGACCAAAATGGCAGAAACAAGATTGGGGTTAAGTTACAGTCCAAGTACCGCCCATATCAGGACGATCAATGCGACAGTGACTCCCGTATGCAGAGTCGTGCATGGAGTAAGCATCACGCTTGGTGAGTGGTAAGGTAAAACAAACTTCATTGTCGCTCTTTTAGACCTCTTTAACATAATTCTCCGGCAAGAGTTCTTCCAGAAGTGTCACATGGTGATCGATCCTTATCTCCAACGACTCTTGGTCATGTATGGTGCTCCTGGTTAAAGTATCAACGACGGAAGGATAAGTTCGACTAACGGCCATGCAACTCATGAGAGGCCTTAAGAAGTCGACATTCGTAGCCACCAATGTGAGTGCCACAAAGGACAATTGTGCAAAAGGGACTTCGCCACCATGTATAGGGAAAGTTATGCAAGAGGACAAAGACGTGATGTCCGAGGACCTACACAAAGGCATTGATCGAGTCAATAAACTGATGATCAAGCATAAGAGAAGACAAGACTCGATTGTTCATACAATAGTAATGCGATGCGGTCGTCACAGCATCAGGTGGGGGAGAGTGTCATGACCCGCCACTTTGCCATTCAAATTTGGCATAAAAATTAGGAGGAAGAATCTAGAGTTATGGAGAGGTTAGTGAAAAACTCTAGATTTCCCTAAATATTTCCTTAGAAGACTCTAGAATGCCTTAGAAAATATATTAGAAAACTTTAGAATTCTCTAGACTAGTAGAGAATTCTAGAAGAGGAACTAGATTGTAAATAAGTAAGGACTTGTGTAGCAATTTTTATTTACACTTTAGCCCTCTAGGAAGTAGTATAAATAGAGGGGCTCTCATTTGTAAATCATCCAACAAGTTGTAAGCAATCTTCCACAAAGCAATACAAAGCCTTCTTTTAACGCTATCTTGTCTTTCTTTTTATTCTCTTAGCGATCTTAGTTTTAAAGGGCTTACTTGAGCTTACAAGATCTTGAAAGATTTGTGTGTAAGTTGTCAAGCATTGCACGGAGCTTTAGTGAGACTCTAAGTCTGTGACAATTTACTCTTAGTGCACCGATACTGCAAAACAAAAGAGGGAATTCTAATCATACAATGAACTCAAATACTAACGACCATGAACAAAATTATACAAAATCCCTAGATAATCATATCTAAATTCAAATGACAAAAGTAGAATCCACCTAGGTCAATCAATTCTTGACTGAAACAAGAAAATTTAGTCTTCTCTTAGTTGTCCAAATGCCATGGAAATAACCACTTTTGCTTCTATTAGCGCAGTCAAAATCTTTGCAGGTCAAGACTTGCCCCGTCCTATTAACATCCCAAAATATAAAGAAAACATGAAATACTTGGAACAACAATCCTTGAACTAGAGGATTTCAATATCAACTTGCTTAAAATCTGCAACCTCCTTCTGCTTGTATAAATAATCAGAATCATAATAGAAACCGTCTCTTTAAAGATTCAATTAAAGTTACATTACTACTAGTCATAGAGACGTGATGAGGTTATCTAGAAGTTTTTCAGCCTCCTCAAAGAAATGGGACACCATTCAACTCTACTCTAATTTCGCAGTTTCTACAACTCAAGAAACTTATTTTCCAAGAACTTTTGTGTTCAACAACAAGAAAAAAAAAACAAATCAAATGCATGCAAAACAAACATAAACAAGGGGGAAAAAGGTACTAATGATAGATAACGATTGAATATTTTCGAACTCTATTTTCTGGGTAACCCCAAAAAAATGAAAGAAAATAAATAAAGATTGTTTCTTTTGTAATTCTGTTTTTCTGGATTACCCTTTTCTTGAAGAATAAAAATAAAAACTCACATCACCCAGAGAGATGTAATTTGACTCTAACTTCTCTACATTTGCCATTATTTGATTTTTGGGGCTCTGTTTTTCCAACTTCAGTGACTCTTCAATAAGTATTTTTGGTACTTATGAGGATTGAGGAAGACAGTGAAAATGAACTTGATATGGTACGTTATATAGAGGCGGGTATGACATGTATTTGAACTTGGATTCGGTAATTTTCAATTTCATCACATGAGATGAAATCATGATTTGAAATGATCAAAATTAAATTACTTTAATTTTTGGATATGAATGTTGGATTTTAAATTGTATTTTTTGCTACATAAACATAATTTTTTTATAAGTTGTGAAAATTGTTTCAATTCTTTTTATAATCTTACTAAATAAGCAAAAAGTGATAATAAAACTATAATAATACACTATTACAGTATTTTTTTTTACTTTTATTGATCAAATTTTAGTTAAATTAAACATAAATAGTATGTACTACATTTTTAATATAATCCTATGATATAGTAATAAATTTGATTGATAATAATAAGGTAAGTAGGCGTTGGTTAAATTTGAAATGTGAAAGGAATTGTTATATCCAATATAATGGTTTAAAGTTAGTAAAAGTAATAATATCAACTATAAATTTTAATTATATATGAAATAAATGAATGATTGATATACTAAAGAATTATGATTGATTTTTCAAAAAAAATATCTCAATTATATTATATAATTACTTTATATGTGTAGATATATTTATTTAAAAGAAAGTACAAACAATTCTCTTTGTTAATCAATCATAAAGAAAAAAAAAGACATTTCAATTAAAGATAAAGTAATCAAAGTTTAAAATGTCTAAACATTTGATTTTGTACTGATACCAAGTTGTATATTTGTTAGTATTATATATAATAATATATACTTTGATTTTCGATATTTCAGTAATTTATTTATAAATATCAAATAACATATCAAATTAAAATTGAAATATATATATATATATATATATATATATATTTTAAATTAAGGATACGTAGAATATATCAAAATATTATTTAATTTTATAGTTTTAAATATGACTTATGAAAAGTTAAAATATTACTTTTTTTTTTAAAAGAATGGATTAAACACGAAGTATATGCGTTACACAAAATCACTTTCAATTGTGGTAGGTCCACCATCCAAATAGGTGTGTGTTAATGCCACTTCACAATTTTAATTAAGTGAAGTTTAATTTAAGATACAAGATTTTATTGACAGTTGGACAATATCTCTCTCACATTGTTGAATTTTTACATTATGAGGTAAATGGAAAATCATCCTCCAAGATTGTTTTTAGGACATACCTACCCAACTTCTAACTTCACATAGTGTTATTTTAATGATCATCGCGTATCTGAATCAGTTTTCACACATCTTGACTAATTTCATAGGAAATTTGTCATCTCCCACAGACAACAAGTAACTCTGTCCACCAAGGCTATGATAGATGAAAAAAATCAGCTAGTATTTTTTTTATCTCTACCGAATTTTGAACCTGAGAAATTAAAGTTTTCAACCACTTCATTAACCATTAGACCGGGTACACTTGTAACTTCACATATTATCATCTAATCAAAAGACCATTTTGGCTCATCTATAATTAAAAACAAAATATTGAGCAAGGTAAAGAATTGCACAAATATAAAGTTGGTTTTCATCTCTAAGAAGAATTTTAAAGGTCTCCCCTTAAAGGGAAAACAAATACAGTAAAAAGAAGTAGAGAACTACCAAAATTTAACAAATAATTTCAATACAATATACTCTACAAATCTCTGATTATAGTAAGTATTTACATGTCATAAAAACTAAAAAAAAAAATCTGCATCTCAATGATTTCATTTGCTTGATCTCACCACAAAGATGCATTGTACAAAGATCCATCACGTTTTTTTCTTGCTATAAGCTTCTTTTCTCGAGGTAGGTACCAACAGAGACGAATCCAAGACTTAAAAGTCACTAAGTTCAAAATGAGCGTACTCTTACAATATCAATATATACATGGTTCGATCCAAAAGTAATAGGTTCAACTTGGGTTCAGTCCCAAATCTGCCTCCACGTACCAACACAAGCATTGATCCAGTGTGCAACTTCGTGTTGTACCATAATTACGATGGAGAAACTGACTGAATCCAATTCCTTCACTCTTCAATAAGATGTTTTTCAGTTTTAACAAACCAAACAAGCATTTGAGCGTCGAGCTCGATTCATCACACTATCTTAAAGAGACTTCCAATGCTATTTGTTCCTGCAGACTTAAACCACTCAACCCTCTAGTCGTTTTGTTTTCTTCAGCGTTAAAGAGTTCTTCATAATACCTCTTCCAATGTGATGGTTTTCTAATTCTCATGATTATATCCCGGCTTTCGCTGTTGCCTCTTAGAAGCTGAAGAATCTGTATCGACCCAAAGTTATGATTAATTCTAGTGACACAATTGTAAGGGCGGATGGAAGAGCGAACATAGGAGAATGTCAAAAGACAAGAATCAATTAAACATGTATGCAGTTTCTACTTAAAAATTAAAATTTGATCAAACAATTTCAAGAACTTGCCTGATTTATTCGGGGTCGCTTAATTGAAGACTGCTGGACACATAAAGAAGCAGCTAAGACCATGAGGTTCATCTGTAGTAAGTCGTAGTCATCCGCAAGTGAAGGATCAGCGAGTTCTCTGATTCTGTTCTTCTTCAGCAGGGGTTTAGCCTAGAATAAACAAAAAAGAGCGTTCAACGTGTTTACCCGACATAAAAATGATGGATAAGTTATGCAAGAGGCAAACGTATGACGGACATAACTTATATGCACTACAATTGCAATTTCATTTCTTTTTTAACATTATCAGTGCATTTTAACATGTAGTAGCAGGGTACTATCTTATTTTACACATCAGTTATTAGTGCAAAAACTCTTTTGCTTAGTTGGTGTATATCGTAAAACAATGGTGAAGAAACGAGGGATACCCAAATGACGAGGCTTTGCTGTGAGTAATCAAGGGCTCGACGTCCAGTAATAAGTTCCAAAAGAAGCACTCCGAAAGCAAAAACATCAGTTTTTTCATCCACTATGCCATGCATTAAGAACTCGGGAGCAAGATAGCTGCAGTCACAAGGTTTTATGACAACATTTTAGAAAGACAAACTCGCAAGAATTAGAAGCATTATATCACAAGCAGGAAAGTAAGGGAAGGCCAAACGTTGTACACACCCGAATGTTCCTTCGAATTTTCCTACAGTGAGGTGAGTCCATCGCTCTGGTAACCATTTTGCTAGCCCAAAATCACATATCTGAATTTAAAGCAGAAAGTATTTCAAGTTTTATCGATACCTAAAAAGTAGGACATAAGAAAAAAGGGATTCTGTTTCCTTGAGTATACTTTCGTAATTTCATTAAAGAACTTAACAATTAGGAGAGAAATGTTACTAATAGTTAGAATACCTGAGGTTCGAGGTCCTTCGTGAGCAATATATTTGCTGCCTTAATATCTCTATGGATAATCCTTCTTTGACCACCCTCATGAAGATAAAATATCCCTTTAGCTATCCCTATCGCTACCTTATACCGGATTTTCCATTCTAGTTTCTTCTTCGATGCTGTGAAACATCGTAGAATAGAGTTAAAAAAAACAGAAGAAAAGATCGACATAATGCATAAGATCTATTGAAGCGTACTAACCATGCAACATATTGGTCAAACTTCCATAAGGAGATAGCTCAAGCACAAGAAAGAGTCCTCCATCAACGGCATAACCGATCAATTTAGCAGTGTTTGGATGATTGATATGTGCCATTATACCTAGCTCAGATAAGAAATCCCCTATTCTCTCATCTTGTGGTCCCCTTGTCAGCCGCTTAACCGCGATAAACTGGCCATTTCGTAACCGTCCTTTATGAACTTCAGCATAACCACCCTTTCCTATCAAATTTTCTGCAGTAAAGAATTGCCAAAGTTTTCACCATCAAAAACTACAAAATTGGAACTTCTTTCATTTAGCAATAGTTGTACAACAATAACTACTAACACTAGGCCTCAATCCGAAGCAAGCTAGTATCAGCTATATGAATTTGTATCGCTCCTTTTTAAATCCGTTTCAGTCCAATATTATAAAAATCAAATCTCTAACACTAGAAGTTCTCTACATTTTCTACTAGTAAATCTTTAACAAACACAAAAGACTCCTAACAAACAACAACGACAATCTCTACTAGTATAATCCCAATAGGTGGGGTCTGGGGAGGGTAGAGTATACACAGACATCCCTACCCCTACCTTATAGAGTAGAAAGACGGTTTCTGATAGACCCTTGGCTCAAAAAGAGATGAAAAGGAAGTTGTAATACCAATATCAAGATAATAAGATAAACGAAATGGAAGAAACAAAGTAGGTAGTACTATAGATTTAAGACTAAGCAAACATATAAATGAAACTAATACTCCCGGACGAAAAAGAATAACGCTCGACAACCTACTAACCCCCTCCACCCTATACTCGACCGCCACTCCTAGCAAACAATGGTCCTAAATTAAACGTACTAACATGACTAAAACTTAACAACAACTATGTAGTCACTACATTCAAAGATTCGAGGTGTATTAAAATTTCGAGCAGATCGATGACCAACCTTGATGAAAGTAATTGGTTGCAGTTTGAAGCTCAGATAGGGTGAAAAGTTTCCATTGAGGTTTGAAATAGCTCAAACCATTATCCAGGATAGAATTCGGCATGTCACCGCTACTCGTCTCTCTCATGCTTCTGCTGAACCTTTTGGACAGTTTCAGAGAACTAATTAAAGGATCTTTCGTCATATGTCCTTTCGATTTACTTCTAAATAGCTCGAGAAAACCAGTCCATCTCGAACTAGATCTTTGATTTTTCGAGCCATCAAATTCCGATGTGCTGGCTTTCGAAGAGTCTGATTCAGATTCTGCTGTCCTCAAAAAGTCTTCAAGAACTGTATCTGGAGAAAATGCATTCACTTTTGTTTTCTCCATGGCTTAAAGCTCATACGTATCTACCATAAATTAGCAAAAACTTGTTGGATTAATGAACTAAAAACCAACAACATAATGATTTTTCATACCATGCAGAGTTAAAAATTCAAGAATTAAAGCTTATAAAAAGACTAATCGCTATAATTAACAAAGAAACTAATACAGATTGCAGTAAAAAAAGGAAAAAAAAATCATAACTTTAGGAACAGAGCAAGGCCAAAATCCATATGATTAAACAAAAAACAGAGCATCTCCCAGAAACTATTACTGATTTACATGACACATTTGAAATTTCGAACAGTCAAACTAAAAGAATTTTGACTAAAACTCTTCCTATATCTTTTAAATATTTTAAATTGTTAATTACTATGATCTATACTACTTTAAACCTCAATTTCAAAAAAAAAATTAAAGCTTCTGTATTCGAATTCACAATCAAAATTTAAAATTTTGAATTTCAAAATTCCAAACAGCCACAATACAGAAGGAGCATTTCTTTCTTTCTTTAATCATTTTATATGACGGTGTTTGACTAGACACGAAATTAAAGTTACAAAATATTGAATTAATATCAAGAAAGACGGAAAATAAGTATCTATGCGAAAAAAAAAACTAGTAATACCCAGAAACAGAACTAAGAAAAAAAACAGAGCACAAATTCCAAGAATTGTTAATAAATGGTGTAAGAGATTATATATGATAACATACCAGAAAGAAGATGAAGAGAGATTTTGTTGAAGGAAGTACAAAGTTCCACAACACAAGTGAACGGTCGAAAAGTTAAATATAGAGATATTGGAATTGGAGCTAAATATATTTCTGGGTTTTAGGAACATTTCATATTCACATATTTCTTTTTGTCTTTTTTCTAATAGTAGTATTTTTTTGAAATAAAGGAGAATTCAAACTTTGGCTACAAATTTTAATTTTAAGGTTTGTTTATAAATTTATTTATTTTTTGTTTTAATTGAGGAAGGGGAGTAATACTACTTTATATTATTACTCTTTTGAAACACGCAAAATAGGTTAGATATTGTTGTATTTTCTTCACAAACAAGCCGCCTAACTTACCCCACTACTCACCAACCAACAAAACTCGAAATAACGAAGAAAAAAAATACAAAAAAACGAGAAACGTCACTTCACTATAATAAGAGCAAAAAAACCTTGGTGGGAACCTTTTCCCGTTCCGAATAGTTTTATATGGTGTGAATCTAAAATAATTAGGTTTTAATATGGGTAGCACACGCTCGATGAATATAAGAAGAGGAAAAGGGAGCGCTTTCGTCATCCTGAATGGAGTGTTATGTGGCGCGAATGTAAAATAGTTGGGATTTAATGTGGATATCCGACATCGGATGGGTATAAGAAGAGAAAACCTTGGTAGGGAGCGCTTTTCCATCCCAATGCGCTGTTACGTGGCACGAATCTAAAATAATCGGAATTTAATGCAGATATTGAACACTAAATGGAAAAAAAAAAGAGAAAAAAATAATTTTTAAAAAAATATTCAAGAACGGCTCAATCCCGTTCAAAATTATTGAAATTTTAGCATCTAAAATTGATGTTTCACAGAATGAAAAAGATATTCAATTTTCGACACATTCCTAATTTTTATGGCATTTATGTCAATCTAAAAAAAAATTAAGATTATTTTAGTCAAGACACCTTTTTTTTTTTAAAAAAAAAAAGTAAAGCAAATTTCTTAATGCAGGTGTCTAAGCCTAAAGTCTAAATCATTGTTATTTTGGATTCGAGGAAGCGAAGAGTAGACACGCTACAATTTTTTATAAATAATCATTAAAAATTTTATTTTATTATATTAACACTAATAAACCATTTTTTACAATAAAAAATTACCTAACTTTATTTACGCATCACTAAATGATCCAATCCATTTGAATTTTACACTGAATGATTATTTTTTTAAAAAAACACTTTCATTTCAATGCAGTTGACCCACTGAAGCCGAATTTTTTTCTTTTATAATATAGTTTCGAGTTTGAATTAATTACTCTAACTATTGATTATTCAATTCGTTATTTCAATCATTTAGAGTTTAACACTACTTTATTTACATTATTTTTAAAACTAATATACTTTGGATTAATTACGTTTTGTGACCTCATTCAAATCAATTCAACTGATTGACCTAATATATAATCAAATTTCAGGCTAAATAATTTAACGTTAATAATCATGAGGACCTACAGAGTCACAAGCATCCAAGCTAAGGAAGCTTTTAAAAGCAAAGTAAGAGGTATGACCGCTTAAAATCGAATTAAAATCGATAATTTTAATTGATTTATTGGTAATGAGTTATTGATTTAATGGTTTTGATATTTTTATTATTAGATTATCGGTTCTTAATGGTTTGAGTTTTTTCTTAACGGATTAACCGATAACGCGATAGTAAATTAATAAATTAGGTTTATACCATTAGGTATATAAAGTCCTTGACTTATGATTTAGTTTCATATTTTTATTTCTGGCAATATCAAACTTTCGGTTATTCAATAATGTGTTAGTGTTATTTTTGAGCAAGATACAATATATCAACTCATGTGCATGGTTTATTTGATTTGTAAGTCACCATGTTTCTAAGTGATTTTCAATCATTAATTTTTTTTGTCAAATCTTAACGGTTAAACCGATAATGATCAATAATTGATAACCGATAAACCAATAATGGTTCTTAATGTTTCACATGTCTACAAACCGATAACCGATAAACTTCAAAATCGAACCGAACCAAACCGACCAATACACAATCCTACTAAGTCATGGGTGTCTACATATTGTTCAATTTTATAAATGGTAATTTTTTGTCCTATCAGTGGCGTACACAAGATCTTTTGCAAGCGATAGTCACCTTTTCATTTGTATATATACACACAACACAATTCACATATACCATTATATCTTTTCCAAAAAATAAAATAAAAAAACATTTCAACTTCACTTGGATAGTTTTTTGTTTTGGAAACAATCTCATTAGAAGAATAGTGCTAAATATATATAGGATTCGAACGTAGGTCCTCACATAGACAAATGTTGCACTAACCATCTGCACTACACATACTTTTGTATCAAAATTTATCACAAAATGATATATTCTTAATTTTTCTGTTGTATTTTAATTATATATGTATCATTTTTTTCCAATGAAGCCGTGTCCCATGACACCCCTTAGGTGTTACTAGATCCGCCTTTGTGTCCTAACTCCTATGTAACATTCTATGTGGATTATGCCATGTAAGACGTGTGTATTTACTTGTTCAATTTTTATACAAATTTAGTGTCTACTTGTGCATATCCAAAGTTGGAGAACATCAATATCAGCTAAAGCCAAATTAGAAGACATATTTATGTATTATGTCATTAAAAAAGATTGCAATTGATTAGATTTTTTTAATTAAAAAAGGAAGAAAGGTATTGGGTTGTGAGGAAAGCATCGTGTCATATGATAATTACAAATCTAAATGACTTCCATCATTATTTCAACTTGATCCCTCTTCACACGTACGCAACTATATATTATATATATTATATATTGCTACGCAATTTTGTGATTGCTTCTCACTTCTCATCATATCATCATCTCCACTACATTTTACTGCAACAATAATTTATACTCTAATCCGATCCCCTTTTTAAAATTTATGTGTATGAAATTTGATTCGACACAAAATTTAACATGTAATATTAATATATCATGTTTCGACTTTTTATTCTGGAATAAAATTGAATCTAAGATTAATACTTAATTTACATTTTACGGATCGAAAGAAAGATATGGCAATCAGTGGAAGACTATCAATGTCTCTTTAATATTTTTATGATTACAAAAATATGCATATTGAAATAAAGTGAAAAACTTAAATTATATTGTTTACAAATAAATTACAAATGTGTCACTCTTTTTAAAAAAAATAAAAAAGTGTGGTACATAAAATGAAACAAAACCAGTATAATTTATGGAAATGATAAACGGCTTGTTCCATGGTTACTTTCATTTGAATTCTATATATAATAAAAAAAAATAACAATAGAAACTTACATGCAACATGATAAGATGCAGCAGTCTCTTCCATGCATGATGCAAGATTATTTGTGAATTATTATAATGTATAGTACTCCAACATTATTATATATAATCAAATATATATATATATTGGTAAAAAGAGAAGAAAACGTGGAATGCAAACTTTGCTAAAACGACTAATATTAATTATTTACTACTCCTACTAAAGCAACACTTCCTAGTTATTATTCATCTTTAGTGAATCTACGTTGCTTTCAATCGATTTCTATGAAGATTTTAGACTTTTGGTATAAGTTATATCAATGTTAATTAGGACACTTTTTTGTTTCCCATCTATTTTTCAACTCACTATAATATAATATAATTTGTGTCAACATATATAGGGTTGTTTTCCACTACAAGAAAAATAAGAATTAGCGATGACGGATGAACAATTATAGTTAAGAAAAATTAAAAAAATCTCATAGCTACAGATTATATGCATAATGACCACGCGTGCATTGAATAGTCCTTGTTTTACTCAAATTATTTAATTTTATATATTTAATTTTTTTAATATTTAAAACTTTAAATTAATTAAATTTTTAATATTAAGTTCTTCATTATTTTTAAATTATAATAAAAAATTTAATATTTAACACTTTAAATTCAATTAAATTTTTGTCTTCTATGACTAATAATTTAGAAAATATGTTTTTGTGGACTATGATAGCGCTACATTACTTTGAATTGTCGTAACAAAATCCAAAAGGTCATGTAAAAGTATGTACTTATCTACAAACTAGCATGTGTACGTGTCTACGCATATTTTAATAGAATAATTATAGTTCAATTTCTTTGGGTGATTTATAACTGGTAAATATCTGATTTTATGTATTTATGTATAATATAATATAAATATAATATACATAATCAATATATAGATTTTTTACATTTCCAGATTTATTAATTACTCCTTTCGTCCTAATTTATGTGACATGTTTCAAATTTCGAGATTCAAACAAGTCTATCTTTAACTGTAAATTTTCAATATATTTTAAAATTATTTTGGACTATTAATTATTGTGACTTATATTACTTTTTACGTAGTATACAAATATATATTTCAAAAAAATTGATTTCATGCGTAAATTTCCGATTAAAC
Organism: Solanum tuberosum; assembly: GCF_000226075.1. NCBI lineage: Eukaryota > Viridiplantae > Streptophyta > Magnoliopsida > Solanales > Solanaceae > Solanum > Solanum tuberosum. The sequence continues at coordinate 820,039 of NW_006239196.1, read as the reverse complement.
TTAAATTGTTTGACTCTCGAAAAATGAAATATGTTACATAAATTGGGACCGAGGGAGTAACAAATAAGTTTGGCCTGCTCATGTTGATAAGTTTCTCTATTTAAAATCGATTAATTATGAGTATTATATTAGTCTCTCACGTGATTGATATTGTAAAACGATGCATGCGTAATGCGTTGTTATTGTAATCCATCTAATTAGAGTTTTAAGTCATGATTAAATATAATTCACCAATATATTGTGGCTAGCTAGCCTCAATTAGTGGAAAATCTTTTGATTTTGACCACCATTTTGTCCATTTACACTAATACTAGTTCTAATTAAATGAATAAATTACAAGTTGCTAATATGTAATTTACATATAACTAATTGACCACGTCCAAGTCGACGGAAAACTAAAAGCTAATTAAACTACGTCGATAATTACTTTATTTTCTCACGTTTTAAACACTATATATTGTATACAACTTGTATTAATGTAAACAAATTGTTTTTTTGGTTATAAATAGTCAGAAATATGTAACTAGCTTTGAAAATTATACTATATATCACCTGGATTATTATCAAACTCCAGGCCGTCTTGGGATAATTAATTAATTATCAAGGATATATTTAAAAGAGTTCTTCTAAGCTAAATATTGGTTTTTGCGTAAGCAAGTATACAAATTTGCTTTAATTAGATTCATCATCACATAGTGATTAATCTATACGTTTCATTTGATGAATAGTTGACTTCACTAATTACTGTATTAAAGATTAATCCAAATTTTGTTAAGTAAAAGGGTTCTAAAGATGAGACTGCTGAAATAAATAATTCACCCATCTAACCATAACTGTTTATAATTATCGTTAATGTATATCTAATGTATAACAAAAGTATATTAAGTGTATACTTTGATGTAAAATATACACATATTATTTGTCACGATTCAAAAATACATGTGGTGATGGCATTTATATTTTCAATCAATCGGTAAGCCAACCCAATTAGTACCTGTAGTCTCCGTTTTCAACTTGCGGCTTCCACTAACTTATTCTAATATATGGATCAAGTGGCGTAAGATATCAAATAAATTATCGACTTAATCTATTAATTACCAATTAAATTAATTAAGATAAATTTTCGCAAACAATTACTAAAATAAACTTAATTATACTCCATAACTATAGTTTGCATATTTACGGGCTGTAGCTACAATTTAAGTTGTCTCATTTGTATAATTCGCGGGTGAGTTTGTATAATTCATAGGTACACTGTATAATTGAGTTATTTTTGTATAAACTCAAAGTAACGAATTTATACAAACACATACATCTGAATTTTAAACAGTTATACAAATTATATTATACAAAAGTTATACAAATTTCGAATTATACAAAATCGAAACCCCAGCCCACATAATTATCATTGAATATTGATCGCGAGTGGTAATTAACTAATACTATAGCTATGATGACTAATTAACTAGTATATATTTGTTTAACCATATAATTTTCCCTTAATATAATTAATAAAAATTTCATTACAATAGTTGATGAATAATTTAAAATTTCCATTTAAAATTTTCAGAAAAAATTCTTGGAGTTCAAAACGACCTGACCAATCGTTACATTATTATTGATAATGATTGTACTAGCTAAAATTTGGTTTGAATTTGAATATTATTAAGCTATTCAAGTGAAAAGGTAGTAAACTTGGGCCACTGCACATGATATGTAGCAAAGTGATTTGGGCTCGAAAAGTAGTTCTTCCATCAAATACAAGAAAACAGGTGAGGATGGAGATATTGGGGGTTGTGTTGATCTTTAACTTGTGCTCTTGTTATAATAAAATGTTATGTCGGACATAAATATTATATATTCAAATTATAATATTCTCCTAGTAATGTTTATATGACTTTAGTTTTTAAGTTCTCATTTGATCATAGATTTCAAAATTGTATTTAGACATATATTGTGATGGTTTAGAGGTTGGTTTTTTACCATTAACTCTAAGTTAGTAATTATTATTTTCATCGAGTTACTAATTAATTACCTATAACTAGTGATTTTGATAGTGTAATTTCTTTTACACCATTAATGCACAAAGATTAATGTATCAAAAATATCTTTATAGGTTCCAAGAAAAGTGCATTATGCAACAATTAAACCCACTATTAATTCAAATCCAGCTTTTTGATTCAGACTTTTTCATTGATAAATCATTGTACAGTAAACAGATTTGCATATTAGCATTCAAATAAGAAATGATTACCTACTATGACTTTTCCCTACCATTAGGAAGGTCCAACTATAAAATTCCAAAGAATGGAATTGGTGTTAGCTATGGCTGGCCCAATCCTAACAAGACTTGCATCAGCTTTTCTACTAACTACTTTTTTTTTTATATCCACTCAATGTTCGGTACTCGTATTAAATTTCGACTATTCTGAAATCACACCTCGTATGACCCTATTTGAGGAAAAGAACTTTCTATCAAGGATTTTTTCATATTCAAAGTTCGAATCTGAGACATCTGATTAAGAGAAGAAAGATTCACTACATCTTTTAGTAATTTTGTACTAACTACTTGTAGTAGCAACAGTTGGTGTTTTTGACTTCTTTTTTTACTGTGCATACCTAATTTATTTCATGAATATCTGCCTCCTCTAATTAATAAAATAATACCACAAAATCTAGGTAATTCTAAACAAAAAATTATTCAAGATACTGGAATGATCATTTCAATTTGGAATGTAAAATAAAAAATTGTTGTATTTAAGTTAATATGACTTAGACTTATATATTTGCACATTTGGGTTAATCTATGGGCATGCTACCTTTCGTCAACATACATATAATTTAAGCTTATCTATGCGTTTGGTAAACATAAAAAATACTCATTTTATTTTAATTTGTTTGCCCTAAGTATTTTTTTATACTCCCCATAAAAAAAAACTTTTTTTGGCTTAATTTCAATTTTCCAAATCTATGACCACAAGATTTAAGGATATTTAATACATTCTATATATCTTTAATTTAAAAACATATGATTCAAAAGTATTCTTTATCATTTTAAATATGTGTCAAGTTAAAATAAGACAATGAAATTAAAATGACCCGAAAATCATAAGTTGATCAGCCTGGACTTGTGATTTTCATGAGTACTTTAAATTAATTTTATTTAGTACTCAAAATATTTTTCCTAAAACAAAACCCGTTTAACTTCTTTTCCATTTCATATATGTCATTCCTTTTCTTTACAGATATGCTTTCATACTTGTAACTTTTTCTTAAGAATTTAAGAACATTTCTACTTATCACTCCTTATTTGTCAACCACAACTACACATTACTAATATCAAAACTTCAATTACAATATCAGATCTAGTGTAATCTCACAATTAGAATTTGAGAAAGGTAAAATGTACATAGCCGTGTCCCTATTTTTATAGGACAGGGGACTGTTTCCGATTGACCCTCTGCAACCTTCCTCAGAGTTAATATGAAAACTTCAATTGCTTAACCAAAAGTAGGTGTTCTTGACTTTTAATCCCTTTTGAAAATTTTGACTGAACAGTTTACATAAAAATAAGACCCTCTTTTCCTATGAGACACAGAATATATCTCAAATCTCAACCTTTCAACTCATTTCCCAGAAGCACACAATTTCTAGAACCCAAAAACTACAAAATCTTGGCTGCCTTCCAGATATGAATATTCTTCACTCATTTGCATTAAAATAATATCCTACTTTATACTAATTAAAATGGTAGATGATTAATCTCCAACACAACAATTTGTGCTTACATGTTTCATAAGTATTATGTGTGTGTATTGATTACCGACAGCTGAATAAATCTTGTTTCTTCAGCTCGTAATCATGTTCCCTTTTCTTCGTCTCTTCCTGTTTCTTTGCCTTTCGTTTTCTTCTTGTTTTGGACAAATCACCAATTCTTCTTCATGTCCTCTCGATTTCAGTTCACTTCGCAAAATCATAGATCAAAATTCAAAAAGACCCACTTTGAATTCCACAGCGCAGTGTCAGTACATTCGTCAGGGTTTACGTCTAGTTCAATCGGAGTATCTCCGCCGTACCAACTCTTTCTTCCCACCCCTGAGTTCCGCCGATTCTTGCTGGAACTCTTATCAGTCTCTGGTCAACGATTATGTCCAAAACTTCGATATCCGGAGTTCATGTGGGTTTCAAACATCTTGGATCTCTCAGGGTTGTATGAATATCACAACTCGTTCCGAGTTCGAGTCTAAGGTATCTCCTGCTGCGATTACTAATATTGTTTCTTCGTGTAATCAGTCCTTAGAGAACAATTCCCCTTGTGCTACTTGTACTACTAGTTTATCTGGGCTTGCTTCGTATCTACCTGGTCCTTCTGTTGGAAATTTGTTCGATTGTGCGGCTTATCCTTCGGTTTATGCAGCTGCTTTTGCTAATCAGTTTGGACCTACTGATAAGGGTACTGCAAAATGTTTGTTTCTTCTTGATGTTAGTGTTGGTAGCTCAGGGAAAGGTAAGAAGAATGTGGTTGTTATTGTGGTGGTGGTAGTTTGTGTGTTGGTTTTCGCACTTGTTGTGTTTGGTTATTGGTTTCTGTGGAGGAAGAGGAAAAATGGGTTGGCTAAAAAGTGGAATACTAAGAGATTGGAGAGTAATTTGAGTTCTCGTCTGGATTCGATTAGTGGAAGTACTACTTTGATTAGGTATGATTTTGATGAGATTAAGGCGGCTACGAAGAATTTCTCGAGGGTGAATATAGTTGGGACAGGAGGGTATGGGAATGTGTATAAGGGTGTGTTGCCTGGTGGGATTGAAGTAGCTTTGAAGAGGTTCAAGAATTGTTCGGTTGCTGGAGATGCGAATTTCACGCATGAAGTGGAGGTTATTGCTAGTGTTAGGCATGTGAATTTGGTGGCTTTGAAAGGGTACTGCACTGCGACAACCCCTTTTGAGGGTCACCAAAGGATCATTGTTTGTGATTTGATGAAGAATGGGAGTCTTCATGATCATTTGTTTGGGACGAGACATGAGAAATTGAGTTGGGGTATTAGGCAGAAGGTTGCAATTGGCACTGCTAGAGGTTTGGCTTACCTGCATTATGGAGCACAACCGGGTATTATTCACAGGGATATTAAGGCTAGTAACATACTTTTAGATGAGAGTTTTGAACCTAAGGTGGCAGATTTTGGATTGGCAAAGTTCACTCCCGAAGGGATGACGCATTTGAGCACTCGTGTAGCAGGGACGATGGGGTATGTAGCACCTGAGTATGCTTTGTATGGCCAATTGACTGAAAGGAGCGATGTTTATAGCTTTGGAGTTGTGCTTCTTGAGCTTTTGAGTGGAAAGAAAGCAATAATGGAATTTAAGGAGGGGCAGCCGACGCTTGTAACTGATTGGGCCTGGTCATTGGTTAGGGAAGGCAGAGCATTAGATGTTCTTGAAGACAGCATTCCGCATTTGGGGCCACCAGAAGTTATGGAGAAGTATGTATTGGTAGCTGTTCTTTGTTCACATCCACAATTGTACGCGAGGCCAACAATGGACCAGGTTGTGAACATGTTGGACGCTGAGATACCTGTTCCAACCATACCGGAAAGACCAATTTCTCTCATTGCTGATCTTGATGACATTGAAAGGTCTGTTAGCAGTAGTGGTAACTCAGGTAATCTGTCCACAGCTGCAGGCTATCAGGCTTACATATTTGAGCGCGAGACACCTCTGGCAGATAGTGATTCTGTCAGAGCAAGAACATTGGATCACAGATCGCGATAGAGCTTTACAGTATCATTTTGATCTGCCTGCCTTGATTGACATTCTATGAGTTGTGATGAATAGCTTATTCATTGGTTTATTTGCCTCAAAATTTGTTTCTGATATAGGAACCTGAACACTAACACAAATTGTACAGTGACTATGTATGTGTACTCGACTTTTGATTCTTATGTAATAGTTAGGATGAATAAAACATGATGTTTGGTACACAACTTGCTCTCTCAATATTCCTTGTTTTACGTAATGCCTTTGATTACCTTCAACTCACTATCACATATGTTTCATTTATTGCTTTCTAACAATAGAGTAACAGCAGGTTGCGAAGGCCATAGTAGGAATAACATGTGAAATATCGATATTGAAGCAGAGCTCGTAAGGGCATAAAGAAGACAGAGTTCGATTAGCATCAACTCTGCTCCATATTAGGTTAAAGTCCTAAAAGGAACGGGTCACGACTCTGTTTCTTCAGCCACAACAATCATGATGGATGAAGCAAGAACTACATCACCTCTATAGCTAGCATTCGTCTAATGGTAAATTACATCCTCCCTTCCACACTCTTGAGGACAAGTGATCTTTCCACACGATCTAGTTTGTTTAGTGGTAAGGTTTCACTTATTTACATTGTCAGTGCTTAGATTTTTTACACTATAGTGTAGTTTCAACATAGTATAACATGTTATTAACTTTTACGCTCTCCGTATATAAAAGTTAAACCAGTATTAATGAACATGATTCTGGTGGTTGTAATGTAATAATTTTAATGAATATGGAGCATTCTTCAACTGAGGTACTAGCTAAAGAGCAAGAGGACTCTTCAATTGTCTCTTGCTTTACCAAGACTAAAGATACTAATATTTTGTAATGCATTTGATTTCCTTAAACTAACTGACCTGCAACTATATAGGTGATCTCATTTGTTGTTTCTCAAGAATAGATTGACAATAAGGGTAAAAGTCTGTGTTAATAACACATGTTGCAGAGTGTTATTTTTCAGTTAATGAGATTCAATTGAACCCCTTTATCAAAAGTACCTACGCCATTGTTACAGCAATCATGATGGCAAGAACTGCGTCACCCCAGTTTTTAGCATATGTCCTAACTCCATCGGTGAATTGCATGATTCATTTCACTCTCTTATGGGGACAAGTTATCTTTTGCTTAGGATTCTTGTTTGCCTCGCTGCATTAACGTTCTGTTCTGTTCTGTTCTGTATCTTCTTGTCTATAGCTAGCAGTGTAGAAGGTGCTTGGCACAACGATATTTAGTGATAGTATTTAACTCGTATACATTGATAGTGTAGCTTAACTGATTGTAACATTGCTGCTAATTTTTACACTCTCAATGCATAAAGTTAATAGTGATAAACCATGATTCTGTTGCTTGTAAATTTGTATTGGGGTGATTCCTGCATTATGGATATGGAATATTTTTCAACAGAACGTTATTTGGACTGAAATGAATTGGTTTGAAAAGCGGCCAAATCGTTCAATTCTTACTGAGTTTTAATTTCTTTCTTTTCTTTGTTCTTTCATAATCTTTTAAGTACTTAGTAAAACTTGTTTCCCTTAATTATGGCTAAATATAAACTTGAGCTAGTTGGGCAAATTTAATAACTACATGACTTAATTGCTATTATAATAAGACCGATCGAATCTGACAGTACGTGTCATAAATTATGCTCATCCTAATTGTGCTTTTGTAGCTATTCTTTGCCAGTCAACTTTTTATAATTGAACATGCTTATACTAAAGTTTTAATTACAAGGAGTTTGGTCACGTGAGATGAAATTAAAGTTTTATTTGAGACATATAATTTAACTTTTTAAGTTGTATTTTTTGCTCACAAATATAAACCCCATAAATTGTGGAAACTATCGAAATTGTCTCAATTTTTTATATAATTTTCTTATCAAATAAGCAAAAGTATGATACACTATCACAAAGTTATTCTAAAAAGATACAACATTTATTGATTGAACTTTAATTCAATAAAAAAGTAATATTAAACATGAGTTGTTGTAGGATACGACTCTGGTTGAAGTAATAATAAATTTGGTTGGTGACAGTAATAGTTATATCCGATATAAATGATTTAAAGGTTTATAAAAGTAATACCATCAACTATAAATTTTAATTATTTATGTAATAAATGATTGATAGATATAAAATGATGAGTTATTTTACAGAAATTTGTGATTCAATTATCATGTGAAATCATGATATAAAATTCACAAACCAAGATTTTTGAAGAATTTAAAATTTCATATAACGATTTGAAATCGCATGTCAATTCCTAACTAATTGGTACTGGTCATGTGAAAGCTCAATATGGACGTTCTATGTGGGTTCAGTTCATTCAAATAATAATAATTTGTCCTTATTTGACATAAACATTTCAAACTTCTTATATTCAAATAGGACCAGATGAATATATGTGTACAACAACTAACTTCCACTTGCAAGACAACTCATTGACAATAACAGGATATCAGTGTTTTAAAAGACGGAGACGTAAATTTAATACTTTATCATAAGTAAAACATAAATATTCATATAAAATACGCATATTCTACATTCACTTGATTTGATATAAATACTGAATGTATCGTTCCCCTTATACCATTTGATACCTAACTGTCCTAATTAAACAAAATTTCAAATAAAGGCCCTAGTTGGCTAATCAAAATTGATCTTGATCTGTGTCAATGTCATAATGCAAGTTGTCTTTTTTTTTTTCCACAAGTATAATATTGAAGCATTTTTCACACAGATGATGTCTTAAAACGCCAAAAAGTTTGGATCAATGACCTCTCCTGTATTGGAACTACTTAAAATTAAGATGCCTACCCACCACACCAAAAATATTTTAGCAGAAATTAATTAACGCCAATAGCTTGTATTTTTAGTGCCAATTTACAAATCGCTAAAGTCTATAGCAACATTAGATCTAATGACAATTAACTAATTCTTTGTTAATATGCATATTTATTGCTGATAAAAATTATTTTTATTGTAATGGTAGATGCTAAAGTATCTTGAGTTGGAAATTTCCATTTTAAATTGACATATGCAGAATAGCCCCAAAAACATACTGCTCAGCTAATCTTGTCCTTTTCTCTACCTACCTATGTTTCTTTCTCTAGTCAGTGTTTATGCGTCTCGATGCTAAGCTAATTTGACTCTGTATTTGATATTCATCTCGAGGCTAAGCTAAATTTTCTTTTTAATCAAAGACATCGTCTCTATTGATCATTTATGTGCATAAGCTAATTTGAACTCGATATTTGATATTCGTCTCGAGACTAAGCAAATTTGAATTTGCATTAAAAAAATTCCATTTTGAAGATTTGATCACTATCACTACTAAAGATGTGTGTCTATGTATCCTAGCAGCTTAGGATAAGGAGCAGTGTATTTTGTTAAGATATTTAGCATAGCATTAAATGAAAAGACAAATGAGCTGTATAGACAAAGAATATACATTGGTTATAAGTGAATAATAATATTATTATGCTCTAGGACAAATTTATTTTATAGGACATTATACATCAGTTAAAAAAAGAAAAATCATTAAGAAAGGGGATAAACAGTAGGTCACTGTCAGAAAAGAGTCAAGTGTGGACCAAATACAGAGAAAAAAACTTTGTTTTTATTGACAAATTTGAATCTAAAATTTAAACATCATGAATTTTGAATTGGAGAGTAAATTCACAAATTGGACATTCAGTTTAAGTCATACTTGTTGTTTCTTTCACATACAAAGTAAGAATTTTGCACAAATAACAATAGTTTGAGCCCTAATTATCAAACATAGCGAGAATTTTTTAAATTTACCCAATATCACTAATACAATACAAATTTCTGAAACTATTATTTGTATTATATATGCAAATATCATAAATTATCGCTATCTTTATTAACTTTTTAGAACTCTCGTTATATTAGTTAAATATAATGTAAAAATTTATCTGATTAGATAATTATCCCTGCAAAATAATTTTAAAACTCTGTATTCTACCTAACACACATATATATTCCTCATTTGAATCCACCCCTATTTCCTAATTAGAAAATTACTAATTACGTTTTGTTGGTTTAATCAGTTTAATTTCACACGTCTCTGCCAAGTCATTATTTGATGTAGATCTAATTAAACTTTAGAAAATTAAATTAAATACTAAAAATGAACCATTTGTAAAAATTTCCACAAGCATATAAAGTACGCATATGATGCTCATCCATAAACTCCCTTTTTTTCTTGATTGCCTCTAAAAAAAATCTTCTTACTTTTCTATAGTTTTAAGGCAAATACCAAAGATAAAAAAAATATGAAAGAAGATATAGAGCCAAGTGAGAATAGAGTAAATGAAGAAATAAGAACTCCTCTTATAATTCAAACAAATAAAAGTGAAAAGGTTGAAAATGGATGTTATGAGAAGAAACAAGATAGGTGCATGGTTTACCTTAGCACATTTGTGGCTGTTTGTGGTTCATATTCATTTGGATCTTGTGTAAGTTCAACTTTCTCACTAGTTAATCGGACAGTCACTCAACTAATAGTTACGTTTTCTTCTTGATTTCAATAAGAAAATTGACTTTATAGATAATAACTGTTCTATTAGTTGAGTGATCATTTGAGAAATCAATTGTCTTGTTTCGTTAGTTTTAACGCGATAAAATGATTATTGATTGTTGTTAGTGTGTATAACTTAAATCCTTCTTTTTTCCCCTTTTCAGGCTGGATATTCATCACCAATACAATCCGCCATCAGAGAGGATCTTAACTTATCTATAGCAGAGGTTAGATATAGAGAAAAGATATACTTTTAATCTGTTTGTTTTAATTTCCTTTTTAGTTCGTTTAGAAAAAATAAATATATATATATATATATATATATATTCCTTTTTTTGGAATTTTTTAATTTTAACTTTCCATGTGGCAGGTTTAAAACTACAAAATTAATGGACATTTTGGTACATTCTACATATATTTAGTTTAGGACCATAAGATTGACTCTTAAACTTCGTGTCAAGTTAACAATATATAATAAGACTACAAGAAAAGTGTGAATTACATGAAGATTTTTCCTAGGGATTAGTATGAAAATCCGCAGGAAACTTATTTTCCTGCAAATTTTCATACTAATCCCTAGGAAAATCCCCATGTAATTAACCATTTTCTTGAGTGAGATTAGTAACTAGGAAAATAAGGCAGGTAATATGCTATAATAGGGTATCTATACATATAGTGTAAGGATTCGTACAATGTCAATGTATATAAGTTAAATCCTTCACTCGTTCACTTCGTTAGGTGAGCATTTTCTAGTTAATCGAATCAAGAATGCTCAACTCATCTGCAATCAGCCTGAAGTACTTCTGCTGATCAAACGATAAATGAACTAGTATTAGAATGAAGTATTTGTACTGGTATTAGAACACTAACATGATGTTAAGAATCTACATTGATTAGAATTCTCCCGTTTATATTGATCTTGTTGGAGAATTTTTTGGCATTCTTAACCTGTGCTATTGTATTGGACTATACATTGAATGTGCTTAGCATTTTTCCAATACAGTTCTCACTCTTTGGTTCAATATTGACATTTGGTGCAATGATTGGAGCAATCACAAGTGGTCCAATCGCTGATTATATTGGTCGTAAAGGGGTAAGCTGAAGAAAATTCTTACACCAGTATCAACGTTCACATATCGTCTTTATACTGCCTGATAATTATGTATGTATGTAACACACAAACAGGCAATGAGAATGTCAAGTGGTTTCTGTGTTGCTGGATGGTTAGCCATTTACTTCGCTCAGGTTTATTACAATCTCTCTTATCATATTCGTGACAGAGGAATTGCTTCGTAGGCCTTATGAACTGATTATTATTTTTTGACTTCTTCAAGGGAGCACTTGCTCTGGACATTGGAAGATTGGCAACAGGATATGGAATGGGAGTTTTCTCTTATGTGGTACGTTAATCGGTTGTTTTAACAAAATATCCAACTATAGTTATAATGTGTTCAAACTTCTTGTGTTAAGATGTCCCACATCGGTAGAGGGATGGGAGTTTGGTCTCCTTATATGGACTTGGACAAACCTCCCCTCATGAGCTAGCTTTTGGGGTTGAGTTAGGCCCAGGTGCCATATATTAACATCTTGGTTCTGACATTTACCTTGACAACAATAAATCAGGTGCCAGTATTTATAGCTGAAATTGCACCTAAAGATTTACGGGGAGCCTTGACAACCATAAACCAGGTAAAGAATTAAACTTGCTATCTGCATTTTTTTCTACAAGTAGTCTATATCACCGTTTCTTTAGCTGAGATAACTTGAAAACAATGTGGTTATTTCAGTCTTCGATAAAATGAAGAAAAGCTAAATAGAAAGAAACATACTATACTTCTCTAGGGTATGGAGTAGATATTGTTGTGGTAGGCTCTTGTTTATCATACCGTTGACTGTTTGTTACGTCTAAACCTCCAGCTGATGATATGTTGTGGAGTCTCAGTTTCCTTCATTATAGGAACTATGATGACATGGAGAATGTTGGCATTAACAGGTTTGTTTTAGCATCAAGTTGTATACACAGAAATAACCACAACGAACAATGTATTGATCAAGTGATCGATAAGAGTTTTGTTTTTCTTTTTCCAGGATTGATTCCATGTGCTATTCTCATTTTCGGTCTCTTTATCATTCCAGAGTCGCCTAGGTGGTTGGTGAGTTACTAAAACGAATGTTTAATAGTTCATACTGTCAATAAAATCAAGAAAATGACATTAACATTTCCATTATATCTAATAGGCAAAAATAGGGAATCAAAAGGAGTTTGAACTTGCACTCCGTAAACTTCGAGGCAAAGATGCTGATATATCTGAGGAGGCAGCTGAAATCAAGGTTCATTATTCTCGAAAACTCAAATTTCAGTTTCTTTCATTCTTCGGAGTTCATCTAAGACTTCCTGATCTGTCTGTGACAGGATTATATAGAAACACTTGAAAAGCTTCCGAAAGTCAACTTGTTTGATTTGTTTCAAAGAAGATACTCGAGCTCACTCATAGTAAAGTTCCTTTCCTATACATTGTTTTTTCGATATTTTGGTAGCTGAAACTGTCGGTTAATTTATAGTTGTGATAAATCTATGAACAGGTGGGAGTTGGACTTATGGTGTTTCAACAGTTTGGTGGAATCAATGGAATCTGTTTCTACACCGGTAGCATATTTGAGTCCTCAGGTAGCATTCCCTCATTGTCAAATATCATTTTACACTCGCGATAAGAAACACAGGATATTCAATATTGTAATAATGCTTAGAACTTCAAACTTCACTAACCATTTGTATTTCTTTTCCAGGGTTCCCCTCTGACATCGGAACTATAATCTATGCAATTATTCAGGTTCCGACTCTTACTCTCTCAGTTCAATGAATGCTAGATATCTCCATCCTAACATTTGGTATTATAACGGATAATTCACTTTACTTTATTTTCTTCATCAGGTTCCCATCACCGCGTTGGGTGCAGCCTTAATTGACAGAGCTGGACGAAAACCTCTTTTATTGGTATATCTCGGAAAAGAAAACCATTTTCTTGAGGATATTACACGTTGCATTCATTGAATATAATGATCACGATATGTTTGCAGGTTTCAGGAACAGGACTTGTTATAGGCTGTGTACTAACAGGAGTCTCATTCTATCTGAAGGTCAACAGTATAACCAAAACTGCTTAATATTCTTATTATATCTAGAAAACACTTTGACAAAAGAGTTGAATTGTTTGAACCAGGGACATGAAATTGCAATAAAGGTAGCACCGATACTTGCTGTAACAGGCATACTGGTACCATCACTATCCTTTCTAAAATTGTCCCCTGCATAGCTTACCTCGACCCCAACCCTCCCTCATTCCAGTTTATCTAATACTTGTTCTCAAACGCCAGGTCTATATCGGTTCCTTTTCAGTAGGAATGGGAGCAGTTCCATGGGTTGTGATGTCGGAGGTATGTAAATCTATACCATCCTGAACATTCTGGAGACATTTTTAAGCCTAAGAAGCGCCTTTCGTGCAGATATATCCTATAAATATTAAAGGTGCTGCTGGGAGCCTTGCAACATTAGTGAATTGGTTCGGAGCATGGGCGTGCTCCTACACATTCAACTTCCTCATGACCTGGAATTCTTTCGGTAATTAAGCAGTGGTCATTCACAAATATCATACATCAAAGATATATATGAGATATTTCAACTCACATTAGTTAATTTTCACTGTTTTTCAGGTACTTTCATTCTGTATGCTGCAGTGAATGCACTTTCCATTTTATTTGTGATAAAGATAGTACCTGAAACCAAAGGAAGAACTTTGGAACAAATCCAGGCTGCTATTAATGCATCATAAAATTACCTTAGCAGTTAGCACCTCGATATCGGTTCATCATCAAATAGCCAGAAACTACATTCTGATTCTCATACTCAAATTTAACACATTATTTGAGTGTTTGTTGTATCATGGATCACATTCTCCATGAAGGAAAAAAGTAGAGCTAGCATGCATCATTCAGTTAGTGAAGAAATGTTTTTCTCAAGATGTGGGATCACATATTTTCATTTGTCGTACTCATTGATTATCTCACACTTAAAGCATTTTCGCGCCCATGATAGTGTTATTGTCTACAGTTAAGTTACTTCTAAGTAGAAAAGTGACATTTTTTCATAAAACGAACAAAAAAAGAAGATATACATCACATAAATTGAAACTGAAAGAGTAATATGTATTTATTTTGGTAGGGATCGTTGGGCACACCAATGGGGATCTTAATGAATTCAGTCTTATTCAGTAGGAGAGACACATTATGCATCAAATAAAATTACAGTTGAAAAAAAAGGATTAAATCTGCTTCAAAAAATAATTCAACTTCATTTTGCTTTTACCAAACATTATTTTATAGCCAATTCAAATCTCGTAACATAAAACCACAAATTAAATTCCAAAAATCCATCTTTTTTCAAATCAATATTATATATTATTTGCCTCATTATATTACTTACTTATTCCAAATCAATATATTTCCCCATAAACACAATAAGATCATTCATCTAAAAGAAACAAGATCACCACAAACTTCTTTAACAAAAAAATTATTTTTGCATGACACACACATTTATTTATTAATTCTTCATGCAAAATTCATACTACGTGATAGAAGAAAATTAGTAAACTACCCTCACTATCAATCTATCACTATAACTGTCATTTCAAGATTCATCTTCTTCTACTATTCTTGAATTATTATCAAAATTCCTCCGTACTAGAAGACGAAGAAGAAGAAGAAGAAGAAGAAGAAGAAGAAGAAGAAGAAGAAGAAGAAGAAGAAGAAGAAGAAGAAGAAGAAGAAGAAGAAGAAGAAGAAGAAGAAGAAGAAGAAGAAGAAGAAGAAGAAGAAGAAGAAGAAGAAGAAGAAGAAGAAGAAGAAGAAGAAGAAGAAGAAGAAGAAGAAGAAGAAGAAGAAGAAGAAGAAGAAGAAGAAGAAGAAGAAGAAGAAGAAGAAGAAGAAGAAGAAGAAGAAGAAGAAGAAGAAGAAGAAGAAGAAGAAGAAGAAGAAGAAGAAGAAGAAGAAGAAGAAGAAGAAGAAGAAGAAGAAGAAGAAGAAGAAGAAGAAGAAGAAGAAGAAGAAGAAGAAGAAGAAGAAGAAGAAGAAGAAGAAGAAGAAGAAGAAGAAGAAGAAGAAGAAGAAGAAGAAGAAGAAGAAGAAGAAGAAGAAGAAGAAGAAGAAGAAGAAGAAGAAGAAGAAGAAGAAGAAGAAGAAGAAGAAGAAGAAGAAGAAGAAGAAGAAGAAGAAGAAGAAGAAGAAGAAGAAGAAGAAGAAGAAGAAGAAGAAGAAGAAGAAGAAGAAGAAGAAGAAGAAGAAGAAGAAGAAGAAGAAGAAGAAGAAGAAGAAGAAGAAGAAGAAGAAGAAGAAGACGAAGAAGAAGAAGAAGAAGAAGAAGAAGAAGAAGAGTCTTTTTTTCCATCGATAAACTTTATTCTCACACTGCCATCACTTTCTTCACCTGGATGTATACGTTCAACAATAACCTCCGGGCGAGTATTTTTCACCCTTGAAATCTGCAGCCGTCCATTTTCCCGCACTTTTTTTAGATCAAATCTTGGCCGTCCGTTCTCAAACAAACTTGATAAAAGTGGCGGGAAATCTCTAACTGCTACTGAACTACTAGTACATTTTGTATTTGATCTTCGTTCAGCTAATTCGTTGAAACTGCATTTTGATTTCTCATTGAAGCTCTCAAACCCTACGCTTTCTGTAATTGTATCTAATGAAATGTTGAGTAGAGGCTTATGATAATCATCAATGGGATATGACTCCATAGATTCGTACTTGTTTCTGTTCGTCATATTGAAGAACAGATTCTCTTAATTGATGCAATCTGATGAAGATTAATAGATCGATCGATGTTAAAAGGCAAGAAAAAAAATGAAGTGTTGAGTAGTTACGTAGTAATTTGTTGTTTTCCATGGGAATGAGAAAATTATTGAATTGGAAGTATTTAAGAAGCTCAAACAATTATTGAAAAAGCGCGCGATAAGTTGTTTTAACCGTTATTACCGTTTTGCTTATAATCTATAGATTGTGTGGGCCCAACTGTGTGAACTTGTGTTTGAAATACCGGAGCCCGTATTGAAGCCCTGAGTAAATTTGGAGTGCGCACGGAGGTGGCACATATAATAAAATTTTATTCATACTCAATGCTCGAATTCAAAACTTTTGGTTAAGGGTGAAGTAGACTCACTATAAGAGCAATTGGTTATTGGAACTTGGTAGCTATGACTTAGTATAATAGTATAGTCTTTGATAAAATAATTTTTTTTTGGGAAACATATACTAGTTAATTAGTTAACATAGCTATAGTTTGTCTTAATTACAATTCGCGACCTATTTTTAGCTATAATTACGCAACTCAGCTATTTAGTTTTGTATAATTCGCACGCTTGTATAATTCGGAATTTATATAATATAATTAGTATAACTTTTGTATAATTCGGAATTTGTATAATATAATTTGTATAACTGTTTACACTTCTAATGTTGGTAACTGTATAAATTCGTTATTTCGAGTTTATACAAAAATAACTGAATTATACAAATGTACCCGCAAATTATACAAACGAGGTAGCTTAAACTGTAGCTACAACCCGTTAATATGCAAACTATAGCTATGAAGCATAATTAAGTTTATTATAATGACTATTTGCGAAAGTTCACCATTTTTTTTACTAATTTTGTTTGGTATTTAAAGAAATTAGAACTTAATTAGTGAGGGGATTAGGTTATGAACCATTTTTAGCTTATTTCATACCAAATAATCTTTTGAACAGGTTAATTAATTACCTGTTTATTTATTTAACTCATTTTAATTCACGCAAATTCAATTCATCCACTTGACTTATCAACCCTAGCTTACGGATCAAATTAATTGAAAAACTCTTTATTTGTTGATCAATTGCATAAACAAACTAAGATTGAACACAAAAAGACATTTGAAACGATATATATTCACCTATGTATATTGGGGATGTAAAAAAAAGAAGATAAATACTACTAATTAGTTACCATAAAGAAACATATATAGTTCCGATAATTTATTGACATGGTAGGAGTCAAGCCTACGGCTACCCGTAAAATAAAGGAAAAAGATAATTGACATTAAAAGAAATAATGTTGCTGCCCAGGATCGAACTGGGGACCTTTAGTGTGTAAGACTAACGTGATAACCACTACACCACAGCAACTTACATTTACTATATTTAATTGATTCATACATAAACACATTGTCATGATTAGGTGAGGATTATAATGTAATTTGCAGGTTCACGTTTACTTAATAGTTTTTGCCCAGACCTTGTGTATATATTAAGAGATGGGATCATTTGATAGGGTGTATAAGAGTAGTGTTGAATAAGGTGTCTTAGTAATGCAGGTATAAGTTATTGCCCGACATTAGTTATATAATGCATGTTATTTTTATATATTCCAAATCAAACACTGTGTAAGAATCTCAGCATAACTAATATACCATAGTCCATATTCAACACTATTCTTATACACTCTACCAAGCGACCCCTAAATGTACATAAATATTTGAGTTTCTTTCTGTTATAATTGGTGTCTTAACTTGAGGAACCTATAAACTTCAAATCTTGAATCAGCCTCAGGCGAGCTTAGCCTAAAGAAACAGAACAAATTCGTAAAGCTGGACCAGCATATTTAGCTCTTATATATAGTTAAGCTCAAACTGCTTTAGATATGTTGTTCAATTACAAGATCTGTCATATAAATTATGTCATCTATTCCTTTTGCATCTTGCTTTCTAAAGCAAGGTGTAATGAAGTGGAAACAACACTTTTCCCACCCTAAAAGATATCTTTCTTTACAAAGAACAGAGAAGAAAGCATAAAGCCATACATCAATCACAATAATTAACAACCTGCCTATGTTTCATTTTCATGCGTCTATTTTCCATACACCCTTGTTTGGATTTGAATGAGTAATCCTCACTACTTTATGTTTTGAATCCCACCTTTTCTTGTTGACGTATTCGCGAGGAACAGTATCTACTTTTACCAAATCAACTTTCACTATGTGGTGATCAGATGTTCCTTTCGAGGAGAAAACCGAGTATGATCCTGGAACAAACTTGTATGGTGAATCGGATGATGAAAGTACGTAATCCACTCGTGTTCCATACTTGCACGTTCCTTGCACGCCTGTACATATTTAACAAGATTTGAGCCAACAATACAAAACGATCATCATATAATTGAAACAGAAGGAATATCTTACTCTGTCCTTTGGCAATCATGACAACAGACTCGCATTCCCCAGCGAAATCCTTAGCATCTGTATATTCTTTACTCTTCAAATACTTCATTACTTCGAATTTTGGTATTGGCTTTCCCATCTCTTCATAATACTGCAAAACGACGATTTAAACAGAATGAGGAAAGAAGCAATATGTGATTTGATTTTCTTTTTTCGAATTGGGATTTATGATGTATTTTACCTTTACAATTTCTGTCCATCTTTCTGTAGAGTAATCTGTTTCGTCAAGAGAATTTAGACCCCCGGCTAAAATGTGTGGTTTATCAGATGATTGGATTATTGCATTTATCTGCTTCATTCGCCAATTCTCATCCAAGTGATCAAGGTGTGTACAGAAGAAATTTAGTTCTCCAACTCGAGGAACGTCAATTGTTGCCTTCAGAACATTTCTGCATTCACCATAAAAGATTAACATCCTTCCATTAGATGCAATAATTTCTCTATGCTTCGCGCTATAGTACTGTGCTTCTCTTGTAAAGTTATGTACATCTTGACAAATGAACTACCATAATTGCACATCACTGCATGAATACTACCCTTAGATCCAGGCAAAATGAACTGCTAAACTCAACCACTTACAAAAGAACAAGGCATAATACATAAACAGACACTCAAAACTCAGCCTCAACAAATATATAAACACTCACATCTAGACACCTCAATTCGTCTTCACTATATCAGACTGTCAGTTGAACACTGCAACTTACAAAATAATCATATAGACATCTATAAACATGTATGTGCCAAATCAGCATCTGAGTCCACGAGACACAACGGGGACGAGTTGGATTGTTTAGTCCAATTGAGACCAAGTTGAAGTGGAGTGACTTCCCAGCTAAGGTCAAGTTTGAGTATTTGTTTATATATTCAGTCAAAAAAACAAACTAGTAACTATGACATACACTGTCCATAAAAACAATACCAAATTTACCAGAGGTTTAAGAACTAGATGATTGAACTTAGCGAGTTACTGTATCTGATTAAAAAAAATACAGATTTTCTGTCACTTTAGTGAGATATTATATACTTCATAAGTAATAAAATACTCTGTACGCGCTAAATTAGCTGGCCAGAATTTCTATATTTTGCTAAAACTTTTGAGTTAGATGATTAATCTTTCTGTAACTTTATTAATTCATTCATTTTTTGCTTTAGGTTGGCACAAGCTTGTCATGACATAGAAAATACAGTAAGGTACAACATGGATCACACATAAAGTACTTATGTGAATTAAATAGGCATAATACATAAACATGACCCTTAACTTGGTTTCAACGGACAATTATGCCCTCCAACTTTGAGTATGCACAAGTAGACACTTAAACTTGTATAAAATTGAACAAATAGATACATTCGTCCTACATGACAATTTTGTGTCTTACGTGTATTATGTCATGTAGGACACGTGTGTTTATTTGTTCAATTTTATACATGTGTAAGTGTTACTTGTGCACACTCAAAGTTGGAGGGCATATTTGTTGTTGAAGTCAAGTTAAGAGTCATGTTTATGTATTATGTCAAGAAGAAACAATATACTAGTACTTTATTATGCTAAACAAAAGAAGGTAAAAAAAATCAGAGAAGAAATGAAGTCCCCTCGTATCAATATAGACATAATACATAACCATGATCTTTAACTTAGTTTCGGCGGACAATTATGCCCTCCAACTTTGAGTATGCACAAGTAGACACTTAAACTTGTATAAAATTGAACAAGTAGACACACGTGTCCGACATGGCATAATACACGTAGGACACAAAATTGCCATGTAAGATGGATGTGTCTATTTGTTCAATTTTAGACAAGTTTAAGTGCCTACTTGTGCATAGTCAAAGTTGAAGAGCATAGTTGTCCGTTGAAGCCAAGTTAAGGATCATGTTTATGTATTATGCCAATTAAATATGACGTAACTAATTACAAAGTTCCTGCAGCACAAGATGCAGAAAAAATCTACCATGAAAAATCTGTTTGCATAGTTTCAGCTTAGTTAAATTTGTAATTTATTCCACAAAAAAAAAGAAAAAAACAAAGGCGAAGAAAGACAATTTGTATGATCGAAAATCTGCCATCACTCTCATTCATTTTGTATGCATTGACGATGTAAAAAATATTTATACAATCAAATCAACTTTTGAAGTAATGAGAGATAAAATTACCTGAAGTCGGAGTCATCAAAGATTTTTTGAATATTCCAGGACTTGATTGGCCATTTTGACATAATAGCATTACCATACTCAGGTGCCCAACTTTCTGCAAAAACATAATTCATCCCTAAAGCATCAGCCAAATCCGATAACGGCTTCATACCTTTCTCCTCCTCTGCTTTAACATCTTGCAAAGCCAAAATATCTGCATTCAATTCTCTCAAAACTTCAAGAACACTTCTCGTAATTCTATAACTCTGACAATCAATCCGAGGCATACTCACAGTAGACCTTAACGGAGCTTTTCCTCTACATATCCCACTCCCCGAATACCTCTCACTATCACATCCCAAAATCCTCAATTGCCCACTTTTCTTCAGAGATATTTCGTTATCTGGTAAATTAATCGAAACCCTTAACTTCGATTTCGAGAAACTTTGTCTTTTCAACAATATTGTATCCGTTTCATTCGTGGGATGAAGAGGAGATTGTTTGAGTATACTCTTAGGCCGATCATTCGCTGATTTCACTCTTAAATTATAGTAATCACTCATTTTACCAGCTTTTGAATTTGAAAATTCGTCATTTTCAAAATCAAAACTAGCTGATCTATCAGTACTACTCTTTGGGAGTGCCGGTGCCATGGAGAAAAGGGCAGCATTAAATGTAGCTACGCGTATTGTTCGTCCAGTTTTAGAACGATTCAATTCGCCATTACTGGGATGAATTGCTGCAGACCCATTTGAATTTGATGGATCAATTTGAGAATGAGAACTTGAATTGGATTTTCCCAGTTTTTGCACAGTAATTTTGATTTTGCTCTTTGAACGGCAGCGTATTGGCCACCGGAGACTAAAACAGAGGCGCTTCAGCTTTTCGTTGAGGACTCTTAGCATGACTTAAAAATGGGATTTAACAGAAATGGTTGACTGAAGAGAAGAGTGATATACTTGCACTTAATATAAGTATTCTGAATATGATCTCTTGATTCACTATTTCTTATTAAAATTAGTCAGATCAGTAAATTTTAAAAATTGAAGGTAGAGTGGACTTAGAAGGAGTCTTATGGAGAATAGCTAGGTGACACGTGGCAGTTATTTTGGGGATTTCTGTTTGATGAATTAAAATTTTCTGTTAACAAGTTGTGAAAAGACAAATGGCAATGTTTCTTTATTCTTTTGGGTTTCCATGAAGTATTCGTAGCCCATATTGAATTTGGATCACATATTTCAAGGCTTATTCAGAGATGACGTTCATAATAGAATTATCTTCATATTCAAGGCTCAAACTCGATATCTCTAATTAAGAGTGAAACCATCTCACTATTACACCACAATCTATATTGATAAATGGCAATGATTCTTTAAGGAGAGAGAGGTGGGGTGCTTAACTGCCCACAAGATAGGTGGGTGAGTTGTGGGTGGGAGGGCAGGGAGTTTATTGGACAGAAGAGATATGTCTCTTTAGACTTTTTATTAAAGAATTCATGAATATTAAAAAAACAATAATGATTAGAAAAAAAGTTCTGAAAAAACTCAACTACTCCCTCCTAATCCATTCGTCATGTCTTTAATTTTTTAATAAATTTGGTGTATCTCAATGTCAATGTTAGTCTTTTCTTGATGTACTTATGGTAATTACCCTTATCGAAAAGGTATAACAAGAATACGACTAAGATATTATTAACGAAATAACTGAAAATTATTAACATAATCATAAAATATTAGGTATTTCGTTTCATTTCCTTGAGTTTTAAGAATAAAAGTATTTAGAGTAGTCTTAGACATACGTGTAAACTGGCTTGAACCTTGTTCTTAAAAATAAAAATAAAAAAAGAAAAAAAAAGAGGCATAATATGAAGTGAATCTTAATCACTCTAGTAGTTTATTTGGTTGACTAGCTAAACTTTAACCTTGTTCGTGAGAGTCTGAGTTCAACTTTGTAATTTGGGTAAATTTTCTTTTGTCAAGAATCCAACGTAGACAGGTATAACCTACACACACCTATATATTATTATTTTATTTTTTATTCAGTGCCTGAGGTCCGTATTAAAGCCCGATTAAATTCGTTTCACGCATTGTAGGGCCAATTCGAGGTGACGGTCCCAAAAAAATTTTCTCCATACACAAAGCTTAAATCCAAAATTTCTAAGATAAAACAGTCCCACTATTGCGCTGATAACCTACACAAATTTATATTATTAAACACATGTGCTAGCAAATTAATCCAAATAAGGTCAATATTATTTAACTTACAATTGGTAAAGTGAGTCCAAGAGAGATATAGTCAATACAAATGATAATGTAACAGCGAAGAGATGTTTTCTTGCTGGGAAAGCCACGTCACTCAAAACCCGGCGGGCACTACTCCAATGCACGAGAGAAATATCAATAATATAATAATATCTGTTGTGATATCTTTGGAATTTTGAGAGTGGAATAAAAAAAAAAAATTACCGCAATTTTTAAAATATTTTTAATTATCATAACTTATAGTAATATTTTTATATATAGTTTTTTTATATCAGATTTATTGTTAAGAGTAAAAATTTTGACTCTTGAAATTTAAACTGTTGTATAATTATTGTTAATTTGATGAGGAGTGAACTGTAAACATGATTTTTTTAATAGAAATGGGACTCTTCCAATTCGAGAAAGGAATAATTTAATACGGATTTTGCCATCCCTTTTATGATACATTTATTACAAAATTGTTAATATATTTATGGCAATGGTTACGTCGTCTTCATGCAAAAATTATTAATCAAATTTTCCCTAAGATTTAATATACAAGTTGATAAGTGGACCCAATGGTCATAAGTAGAATCCACCATAAATAATACTAGTACACTATTATTAGTATGTTATATTATGAAAAAACAAAGAATATATTGCATTAATTAGTCATGAAAGCAACAAAAGAAAAAAAAAGAATAGTTATAATCAAATAGTCTTTTTCCACAACTGGATACGTCAAGTAATGTAATTAATGTAACACGACGAGGCCCTTTCTAAATTCGTTACCACACAAATTAATACAAACGTGAATAAAATAATGCAGGACAATAAGCAAGTTAGGACCACTTAATTAACACTAAGAAAATAATGAAGAAAAAAAAGATGAAGTAATTTTAATAGAAATCAAGATCATAACATAGGTGTTCGGTAAGAAGGAAAATGTTTTTTTAAGAAAATAAACCTATTTTTTATATATATATTTTGTTTTTGGTACATTAGTAAAAGAAAATTATTTTAAGTTATTTATATATAATCTAGATAAATACTATAGGGGTCAGGAGTAATGTATGGGATAGTGACAATGGGGCCGGGGCTACATCCTATATGAGGGGTGAAGATGAGATACGTTGGAGAGGGTACATGGAGACACAAATTCACGATCAATGTGAAATATCACTCTTGCGGAACTTGTTTTCTCTATATTCACTAGAGAAGTCATTTTTCTCATATTCAAGAAACTTGTTTTCACGTAAACAATATTTTTTCAAATCGAACATGAAAAAATTGGAAATTTTTTTTTTACCGAACACACATAATCTAACACTCTCTGAACAAACAAACGAAAGAGGACGAGTGATTAGATTTGGATAATTAATACTTCATGACTATATTTGATTTGTCGTCCTTATGGTTTTGTTTTATGTTACCACAATGAAGGTTTATTATTATTTATTTTTTTTAATTTTGCGAGCACTGAGGAAAGAAATACATAATTTCAATTTTCATGTACTTTTAAAAAAATAATAATAATCATATTTCATGTACTTTGCTAAAATAATAATTTAAAAAAAAATGATATATAGATTAAAGAAATTTAAAAGGAGAGAAAATTTCGCCCTTAGTATATTTTATTGAAATAATATTATATTTTATCTAATAATTTTTTGTCACTTCTTTATGTAAAATCAAGAAATAATAGTAGACAAAAGAGAGTATTTTGTTTATGTATGATTAATATATAAATGAACAATGAACCAAACTCGATTCCAATTCAATCGAGAAACTATATTATATTTAGTTTTATATGATTTTAATGACTTAAAAATTGATTAAATTAAGTTAATTTTAATTTTAATTAAAATTGACTCAAATTAAATTGTGAACACTCCTATAATTATATCTTTTCTCACACCCATATATAACCTTTTTTTCTTATTCATAACAAATCATAATATGAGATATCGTTCGCACATCAACAATATTGTTATATCAAGAGGTGTTAAAATATTTGGTCCCCATTTTACATTATTGAATAACTACTATAATGATTAGAGTGGATTTTCCATATGCATGCATTTAATTTAATTTACAACTAGATAAGACACTGATTATGAAAAATGAGAAGACAGCTCTTATTCTGGCTGCCTCTTTTGTATGCTTGTGGCTTTTCAAGATTCCCCTTCTCATTACATGTAATAATTAATTAATCATTTCATTTAACTAAGATCTTCTTTCACACTTTAAAGAGGCTTATCACAGCTATCTTCCAACCCTAATAATTCTTGTTGGGCCTTAAAATAACACACATGTAATATCACACGGAATCATAATTTAAAGCTTATAAATTTTGAATTTTAGCTACTCGTTTTTTAGTTAAAGGATTTTACATCAATAGTTTGTACATATATCAATGAATTTCTTAAAAAAAAGATTATATAAGTGGTTTCCCATTCGATCGGTGTCCGGAGCCCACATTAGAGCTCCAATTAAATTTGAATCGTACACTACATGGCTCAATTAGGGAGGGGCGGAGCCAACATACTGTTAGGGGGTTCATCCGCCCCTTCGGCGGAAAATATTACTATGTATACATGGTTAAAATTATTTTTATGTATACATAGTAGATATTGAACCCCCTTCGATTAGTTTGTGTGTCTACTTCTTCAAATTTTGAACCCCTTATGAAAAATTTAAACCCCACCCAATAGGTTTTTCATCATATACAAGCTAAGACTCAAACCTGAAACATTTGGTTAAGGTGAAACAGTCTCACCACTGCATCACGATTCAAATTGATGTATCCTTTAATATAGTGATTGAGAGAGAAAGAAAGAGACATTGTGTTAAAAGAGGAAACCAAGGTCTAACTAAGATTTTTCCAGCTCATGTTTTGAAGGATGTTTCCTTTTCAAAGTATATATCACTATTATAAGTCATGTGACCTTAGAAAGGTAATTTTCTATATGTTATAATAATAATGGCATCGGCCTCAAGCATATTTCCTCTAATAATAAAAAAGATGAATTCAGAACTTGAAATTAAGATAGTCAAATTATTATTTATCACTACATTTATTGTTATTTCGTTGTTTTTTTATCTATGTGATACTTTTTCATTTTTTGGTATGTTCTAACGGAATGGTACTCTTATGTATTTAGAACTTTAGTGTGACAGATAAAGGAGATTAAGAATGAGAACAAACATGAATTATTTTATTCAATAATACATTTAACTTTAAAAAAAACAATTAAATTAGCTCTGAAAAACAAAACATAACAATTATTTTAAAATAAAAAGAGTAATCATAAATCTACTCCTAACAAACTGTTCATCATGAGTTTATCTCGACAACAAATTTCAGAAGTTTTTGTTTAAGACTGTTCCAAAAAAATAAAGGGTAGAATGTACCTTTCAAGTACTAAGGCACATGCAACATGAGTTCTGCTAATTAATATGCTTTGAAGATTGCTTTTACTAGCTGTTCTTACTAGCTATTAAATAAATTATTCCTTCCGTTTATTTTTATTTGTCTAATATTTTTAAAATAAAATTTTATTTTAATATATTAAGAAAAGATAATAAAAAAAGTTATTTTACTCTTAACATTAATTATTTATTCTTCAAATTATTTCTTTAAACGTAAGGACTCGTTTGATACAAGGGATAAGGGATAACTATTTTTGTAATTAATTTTAAGATAAACTTATCCCATTTTAATTGGATAAAATTGCGAGACAATTAATCACGAAACTATAGTGTTACTTTTAGGACATTTGCGTAAAATTACGCCAGATGAACTGGGTTTTAGTGTTTACAGAGTGGCCCATGTGATTGGAAAGGCCCATCTTAATTAATACTACTAGGGCTCGTTTGGTTGAGAAACAAGTTAATCTGAAATTAGTTATGGGGAAATTAAGCAAATACCCCATAAAAATAAAATAATTACAAACATATAGTCATTTACATTCATGCCTCACTAAATAATTACACTATATACCCCTAAAGTAATTTCACTTAACCGATACTATATATATCAGTATCATATACTATATTTGTATCATTAAGGTTGATAAATACGCTTAACTGATACTTAATCAGTATCATATATTGTATTGATATTATTAAGGCTGATTCTTTTCATTGATACTAAACCAGTGTATATATATTGTTTTGGTATCATTAAGGTTTCTTATTCAGAAATTACTCACTAGTCAATGATACTATAAGTACTCTTATACTATCATTGACTAATGAGTAATTTCTGAACAAGAAACCTTAATGATACCATAAAAAAATATAAACGATATTATAGTATCATTGACTAATGAGTAATTTCTAAACAAGAAACCTTAATGATACCACAACAATATACATATACTCTTATAAGATCATTGACTAATGAGTAATTTTGGAACAAGAAACCTTAATGATACCACATCAATATACATAAACTCTTATAAGATCATTGACTAATGAGTAATTTTGGAACAAGAAACATTAATGATACCACAATAATATACATAAACTCTTACAGTATCGTTGACTAATGAGTAATTTCTGAACAAGAAATATTAATGATATCAATAAGTTAAGCAAAATTATCAGTCTTAATGATACCAATACAGTACATGATACTGATTTAGTATTATCAATCTTAAAGAATGAGGGTATGAGCTGTATTTTTTTTTTTTTTAAAGAATGGATATTTCTTGAATTACTTTGGATTGGGGTATGAGCATGTAATTATTTTGAGTTTCATGACCTATTATGTAGTTTTTTCTTATTTTTATCTCACATTGAGGGTGTGATAACAATCTTGGGATACTTAATCACGAAATAATTTATGGAAAAATTACGTAACTACACACCATTTATTATCATATTTTCTTATTTTCCTTACCATTTCAAAAAATATCAAAAATCCTCCTTTTTGCTCCCATCATCCCCTTTTCCGGATACATTAATTTGAAATCTCATACCCATGATTTTTCTTTCCTTTTTCAAGCCACAAATCTCTTTACAGTTACCTACATTAATCCATTTTTGAATTTCAAATCTTTTCTCTTTCAATTAATGATTTCAAGTTATTCAAGAGGTAGATTTCTTTCCGTCACTTCAATTTTCAATTTCTTTTAATTATTTTTTTTTTAGTTTTTTCATCTTAAAAAATTATTGAATTTGTTACTCCCGGTCTCTTTACTGGAAGAGGGGTGGAAAACGTTGCTAATGCAAAGAATTCATTTTGGAGTGCATTTGGAATTGTTCCAAGAATTTCTAATGGCGGTCTTGATACACTTAATTCCATTGGTTCGATCTTTCAGTATTGGGCTTACCCAATTAGTCCGAGAAGGATACATCTTCATTTCTTTCCGTTGATTAGATTGTTGACTTTTTTTTTTTTGATTTTTTGGTTGTTCATCTTTTATGATACATTTAGATTCAGATTTTCAATGTATTTAGTTGATTTTGTTTCTTAAACTAATGTATACTGTCTTCGTTTCAACGTTATGATACAATACAATTCTATCATGCACAATGTATCGTGTTCAAATAGTAGTTTTGATACATAACCTTTATTACTATTGATAC
The DNA here is from genome assembly GCF_000226075.1 of Solanum tuberosum. Taxonomy (NCBI): domain Eukaryota; kingdom Viridiplantae; phylum Streptophyta; class Magnoliopsida; order Solanales; family Solanaceae; genus Solanum; species Solanum tuberosum. The sequence continues at coordinate 791,414 of NW_006239196.1, read as the reverse complement.
TTGATACAAAAATTCTACCAACTGTATCATTTATGATGTATCGGCCTTTTCATCTACAAATTCCTAATACATATGGATTCTGCTCTCAAACAAAATAGGTTACATAAATAATAATGTATCATACACTAATTTAGCATGATACGTAAATTCAAATTTATACTAAATGTATCTGATACATAACAATTACCAAACAGTAATGTATCGATCTCAAACCTAACATCTTATGGGCAACAACTTCTAATTTAATGTATCTAGAAGAATTACAACACTTATCAATTTAAACAAGATACATAAATAATAATATATTAATAAATCTATCCATCTCGGAAACGAAATTCAATAAACGATTACACAACATTATAAAAGGTATGAATGATCCATCAAAGCTATGCATCTCTTCAGCCTTTTTGTTTGTTGTATCAATGCATAACAGATACATTGAAAATCCAAACTCTTGTTTCTTCACCTCAACGATGTATCAGATCTCCAAATATTTTTCTCAACTCATCGATCTCTAATTCAGTTGCAATGACTGATTTGAGATTCACAAACCAATATTTTGACCAACAACAATTCCATCATTTTTATATCGTTCATACCTCACCTCACTTTCTCAGATTCTGAAATGTCTCAACAAGATCGACATGTTTATGTTGTATCATTACAATTTGTCGACAAGTTTGATTCAAAAATTGAGAATTTTTTTGAAAGAATGAAAGAAGAATTTTGGGATCTAAAAACACATTACATATACATCAAAATAGTAATGTATCACGACTTATATACCAAAAAATATACAAATTCAAAAACGAAAAACCAGAGGGTATACATAGCAAATCCAAACAACTTGAATCAAAATTAAAAGGATCTTCGATGAACTTGAAGATTCAAAAGGAATCGTTTGTCCAACAACAATTTCATCACTTTTGTATCCTTCATAACTCACCTCTCTAATCCAAATTTCAACAAAAGTTTTTTAATCAAATCCGAAAGGTTTCTTCGCTGAACAGTGGGAGGCAATTTGAAAATTTGAATTTCTTCGTTTTGAATTTGCCTCTGTATCATTGAGAGTAAGAAGAAACGTAAGCGTAATTTATGGGATTTGATTAGAGTGCCAGATTTGATTTCCTTTTTAGCGTAACAGAAGGATTCTTCTTATATTAGAATTAATGTATCCGGAAGGTACAAATTTTAAGGGATTATTATAATTAGAAAAAAAAGTAGGAATAAGATGTAATTTACTCTTTACATAAGTTATACATAGTTTATTTTCCAGCCTAATGAGCCCTACTATACATGAATTAATATGAGCATTAGATATTCATATTAATTATTATTTTTTAAGAGTACAAATTTCAAAATAGACGAGTAAAAATAAACACAAGAAATAATTAGAAACTTTGAGCGCCATCATATGCTCTTCTAATTAAATAAAAGTTCTACTTCTTCTGCTAATGTGCTTAAAAACTGTTTTTTTTTTTTTATAAAAAAATCAATTGATTAGCCTAAAAAAATGATAAAGAATATTTGTTACATTATGCCATTAATATTAATCCTGTTCTTCTTCGACCTTGATGAGTACTTAAAAATCACAGGATTCAAATATATTATTATTATTATTTACTATTTAAAAATCACAGGATTCAAATAACACTTTAGTACGATAAATACATTTACCTTTACGACAATCGAAAGAACCAATAATTTCTTCATTATTTATAAGCATCAATAGAGACACGAAAGGACAAAAGAGCCAGGTCTAGAAGTAATGTATAAAGTGTATACTCCAAAACTAATTAGTATTATTATTATTATTTTTACTTAATTTGATTGCAAATATTCTACTTTGACGATAAAAAAATTTTCTATCAAAAGTAATTTATATTATGATCAAATTTATATATGTAATTAAGAATGTAAAAAACTTATCACTTCAAATTCAAACTAGGTGAACTTTAACCATTTTATTATAAATATTATTTTGATATTTGAGTCGAAATTTATCGTATTTTTCATATAATTTTTTAATATAAGTATATATAAAAAAAAAAAAGCGCAGGGTTCGAACCTGCGCGGGCGAAGCCCAACAGATTTCAAGTCTGTCTCCTTAACCACTCGGACATATCGACATATGTTTATTCGTTCACTATTTAAATAATATATATTCTAATTATTTTTACTGGGACATTTATGGGTTTGGCCAATTTCTAGAAAACAAAGAATGATTTTGAAAAATATTTTAAAACTAGTTAACATATCCGCGCTTCGCGCGGTCATAAGAAAATTCAAAATTATTAAGCTTTCGATTTTATGAAAATAAAAATACTTATAAACAACATACATTTGGATATTCATTCAAAAATGTGAACGATAACAAAGATCTAAGAAATATTAACGTATATAGAACTCAAATTAAACTACATCAAGGAAAGCTACCTAAAGATAATGGTAATACTGTTTTTTTTTAGCAGTACTTTGAACTCTTGTGGTCAAGATCATTAGCCTTCTCAAGGACATTTTCACATCACCTATATGATTTTAATAGAAGAAAATAACCTTTTAGATTAATTATGTGTAAAAATGAAGATTTCTTGTAAGAAAAAAAAATTGTATAGGGCTAGAAAATCATCTCTCCTGCTATAAAGAAGTTTTTTGTTACTCTCTAATAATATTCTTTGATATTTAATATTAAAGAGAAATGTGTAACTAAACGCGTAATGTGATGTTCATCAACTCTGTCGAGGTGAACTTAACAAACTGAGAAAAAGTTCATACTACGATGTTTTGTTGGCAATAAAAGAGCACAACTATGACTTATGAGGACATGAATATTATCCCAATGACCCACCTTCCAACATCTAATATAAGATAAAAACTTTTTATTAATAGTGAAAGTACTGCATAGTATAAAATTTCCCTCAAGGTACCTATATATACAAGTCACCCATACGTGCTATTAAAACTTAGTGTCAGATGAAAGATCAATGTTCTGCTCATGGATCATATAATCAAATTAACTTGTGAAAGATAATGTAGACAACATTTTACCCCATAATTAATTATTCTTTGAAAAAGATCGGATAATACATAATGCGGTTTCTAAAAATTAAACAAAAAAAAACTACAAAATTTGTGTTTGCCTCAACGAACTATGTTGTTTTGAACTGAACTGAACTTCATCATTTGCTCGAATCCTCAGTCTTGTGAAGATCAATACAATGACTTTGTGCTCATTTTCGATCTTTGATGCCTTGTGTCTAAGTGGCCACCGCCATTGTCTCTTCAAAGAGAAATAAAAAATGAAATTTCTTCCCTGGACACTTGTAAAAGAATTATACTAACTAAATTTATTTTACAAAAATAAGTATCCCAAAAATGTTAGTACTGATAAACATGCAAGAACCATCATCAAGAACTTATAAAAAATATCAAGTTCTAGAAACAAAATTCTTTTCGAGTTTCATACAAAACTTTCTACCCTCTACATTATTCAACAAATCTATGCGCCTCACCTTTTACGATTTAACTCTTCCCCGTTGAAACCATTCAAGATACAACATTAACAGAATTGTATTCACAAGTGTGCCAATATGAATATCTATCTATATTAGGACGCATACAAGATACAACATCATTTTTTTTTTGTCTTGTGCTGCAGTGTGGATATCTATATATTTGAGAAGGCGTCTTCTGGAATACGGAAATGGCTGGTACAAAGGCCATTATTTACGGCCAGATGTGGAGCAACAATTCAGCAAAACGGTGCAAACCTTATTTATTGTTTTCTGCTTCTTTTTTTTTTGAAGTAAGAGAATAAAGAATTAGATGAGAAAAATGGGGAAAAAAAAGAGAAAAAACAGAAATCTAATTGCTGGCCATTGGAGGGTGCCACGTCAGCGTTTACTTTTTCCTGCTTTATATATATACTAGTAACGAAAGCCCGGGCGCTGTCCGGGCCCAACATTAATAAAGTTATATTGTTATTCTCTCCGTCCCATATTAGATGAGAATCTTACTAAATTTTTTTTTTTCATATTATTTGAGCACTTATTAAATTAGGATAGAATTAATTAATTCTTTTCCATTTTACCCCTACAATTAATATGACCATTCCTATATTGTATGTGTATTTTTTGTAACTCATTTCAATGTGCATTGATATAAAGAAAGGGCAAAATGGTGAAGTCTTCCAATGTATTAATGATTTCTTAATCACCGTGTAAAGTTGGAAGTGCCCATCTAATATGGGACGGAGGGAGTATAGTTTATGTATTGTTATAAAAATAGTAAAGATTGTTGTAATATATTTTGCTCATAAGTGAGCTAATATAGAAACTTATTTGTCATTTGTCTTTTTAATTTCAATTTTAAATAGCAAATAAATGTAGCAATAAGATTGAGGGTAGAAATGAAGCATATCTTTCTAAATTTAAGTAAAAATAAACAGAGTAGAAGTAACATTAGGGTTATCGATAGGACGATTCATTCGGTTATTTAAAAAAAAATTATATCATTCAATTTTTCGGCTATTTTATAATGTATAACCAAAATTAAAATTTTAAAATCATCCCAATCCTAATATATGTGACACAAGCAGTACAAAAATTAGTCTTTTTTTTGTTCTCTTGTAGATATTTTAAGTTATTATTTATTGTAAATTATAGTACTTTTTATTAAAGTTTTTAATAACATATGTTACTTTTTATGTTTGAGAGTTAAACCAACTTTTTTTTATATGTCTTTTAATTTTATGTGTTTTGTCCTTTTCCATTTTCAAAAACTAATACTCTCTCCATTTCATTTTATATGTCATTTATTTTTATAAATATATTGGTTATTCCATCTTCTTATTGGAACACATGTTGACTTGTGGTGAATACTTATTCCCTCTTCTTATATAGTAATATATAT